>NW_027250649.1:957500-1207213 GCF_044704955.1 Pristiophorus japonicus
GAGACACAGAGAGAGAGCGACACAGAGAGAGTTAGAGAGACAGAGATAGCCACAGAGAGACAGAGAGACAGAGAGGTAGAAATAGAGTGAGAGAGAGAGGGAGAGAGAGAGAGCATGAGAGAGAGAGAGACAGAGAGACAGACCGAAAGAGAGAGAGACAGAGAGAGAGATCGAAAGAGAGAGAGAGAGAGAGAGAGAGAGAGACAGACAGAGACAAATACAGACAGAGATAGAGATACAGAGAGAGTGAGAGACAGATCGAGAGAGAGAGAGAGAGAGAGACAGGGACAGAGACAGAGTGAGAGATAGAGAGAGGGAGAGAGAGAGAGAAAGAGAGGGAGAGAGATAGAGACAGAGAGCGAAACAGAAAGACAGAGAGAGAGACCGAAAGAGAGAGACAGAGAGAGACAGAGAGAGCCAGAGAGAAAGAGAGACAGAGAGAGAGAGAGACAGGCAGAGAGAGAGGGAGAGAGAGAGAGAGATAGAGAGGGAGAGAGAGAGAGAGAGAGAGAGAGAGAGAGAGAGAGAGAGATAGAGTGTGAGACAGACAGAGAGCGAGCGAGATAGAAACATATATATGTGTCTGTGTGTTTGCGTCCCTCTCTATCTGACTCTCTTTCTGTATAGATTCTGGGATTGATACAGGGTATTGGGAGAGAGCGGAGCAGTGGTATTAGTTTGCGGTGGAGAGCTCCACGATCCCAAAAAGCTCTCTGAACCCTCGAAGCTCTCCTACCCTTCAATCACTCCTAACCACGCAAGCTCTCCTGCACCCAAAGATCTCCGACCCCTCCAAACTCTCCCAAACCTTCCAAACACTCCTACCCCCAAACTCATGGAGCCCCCATGGATAGCGCTCCCATCCCTCCTCACAAGCTCTTCTACTCCCACCTCGAGCTCTGCTACCAACCCAGAGCTCTCCGAACACCGCAAGCTCTCCTGCCCCGCAAGCTCTCCGACGCCACCAAGCTCTCCGACGCCTCCAAGCTCTACTAACCCCAACAAACTCAATTACCCGATCTCTCATGCCCGCCAAACTCTTCTACCCACCACAATCTCTCCAACCTGCCAGAAGCTCGCCTAAACCACAAAGTTGTCCGAACACCCTAATCTCTACGAACCCCCGAGCTCTCCCACCCACCCAGGCAATCCATCTCCCTTCAAGCTCTGCTATCGATCTCAATTTTTCCAATCCGCAATGTATCCTACCACCCAAGCTTTGCTACCTTCCAAGCACTCCTACCCGGCAAGCTCTCCTACCCCACAAGCTCTCCTTACCCCGACAACCTCTCCAACCCCCAAGCTCACCTACTCCGCAAGCGCTCCTACCGAGCCCAAAATCACCTACCCCCCGCAAGTTCTCCTAACTCCCAAGATCTCATAACCCCTAAGCTCTTCTTCACCCCGAGCTCTCCAAACGTCCCAAACTCACCATGACCCCAAATCTCCTCTCTCCAACTCTACAACACCACAAGCTCTCATACCACAGCCAAGCTCTCCTAGAGCTCCATGCTCTCCTACCTCGCCAAGCTCTCCTTCCCTTCCAAGCTCTCCTACCATCCAAGCTCACCAACACCCCATGATCGATTACCCCGCCAAAAGTTCTCCTAAACCTTAGATCTCATACCACCAATTCCGAGATGTTCTGACAGACCCGAGCTCTCCTACCCCACGGAACTCTCCTAAACGCCAATTTTCGTACCCTACTCAAGCTCTCATCCCCCCAACTCTCCTACTTCCCCATCTCTCATTCACCCCCAAGCTCTCCGACTGCATTAAGCTCTCCTAGTACCCCCGCAAGCTCTCCTATCCCCTGAGCTCTCCTACACAGCAAGCACTCCTATACCACCCAAGCAACCCTACCACCCCATGCACTCCAAACGCCGTAAGTGCTCCTACCGATCCAAGCTCTCCTACCCAAACCAAGCTCTCTTACCACCCCAATTTATGCTACCTGCACCCCAAGCACTCCTATCCCCCCAAGCTCTCCCACCCTCACAAGCTCTGCAACCCCTCAAGCACTCCATGCTCCAAAGCTCTCCTACCACCCCAACGCTCTCCTACACGCAAATTATCACATCCCAAACTCTCCTACTCACCAAGGTTCTCCAACAAACACAAGCTCTCCCACCCCCCCAAGCACTCCAACCACCCACAAGTTCTCCTACCACCCCAAAGCTCGACTACCCGCAAGCTCTCCCACCTGCCAGAAGCTTGCTTGCCGCCCAAGTTATTCTACCCACCAAGCTCCCCTATGCCACAAGCTCTCCTCCTCCCCGAAGCTCTCCTACTCCCCAAAAACTCCTCCTAACCCCCAAGTTCAGCTACCCCCGCAGCACTCCTACCCCCAAGCTCTTTTAACCCCACAAACTCTCCCACCGAGCCAAGCACCCCAATCCCCATAGCGTTCCTACCCCGCCAAGCACTCCTACAACCCCAAGGTGTCCTACCCCACAAAATACTCCGAGCACCCCAAAGATCTCCTCCCCCGCAAGTACTACTTCCCCCACTCCCAAGCGCTGCACCCACACAATCTCTCCCACCCTCAAGCTCTCCTACCCCACAATACTCTCCTTCACCCCAAGGTCTCCGAACACCCTAAGCCCGCCTTCCCCCCAAGCTCACATAAGCTCCAAACTCTCCGATCCTCCCAAACTCTTCTACCACCCCAAGCTCTGCTACCCCTCTAAACTCTCCTACCTCGCAAGTTCTCCTTCCACCACAAGCTCTCGTACTCCTCAAACTCTCTTACTCCCAAAAGCTCATCCACCCCCAAGTCTCCGAGCACCCCAAGAACTTATACTCCCACCAAGCTCTTCTACTCTCCCCCAGGCTCTCCTGCATCCACCCGCAAGCTCTCCTACCAATCCCGAGCTCTGCTAACCCCCAAGTTCTCCTACCCCGCAAGCTCTCCTAACACGACAAGATCTAGTTCCCCACCCAAGCACTCCTACCCCGCGCCCCAAGCTCTCCTAACCGCACAAGGTCTCCGACCCGGCTCAGCTCTCCTGCCCGCCAAACTCTAGTACCCCACCAAGGTCCCGGGCCACTCCAAGCTGTTGTACTCACCGAGCACGCCTAACCCCGCATGCTCTTCGAAAGCTCAAGCTCTCCGGTCCCTCCTAACACACTTAACCCCCCAAACTCACCTACCCACCAAGCTCCGGTACCCCGCAAGGGCTCCTATCCCTACCTCCAAGCTCTGCTAACTGCCAGATGCTCGACGAACCCCCAATCTCTCATCCCCCGCTGAGATCTCTTTCCCACCGAGCTCTCCTACCCAACTCAGGCTCTCATGTCGCCCAAACTCTCCAACACATCCAAGCTTTACTACCACCCAAGCACACCTCACCCCCAAACTCTCCTACTCCATCGTAAACTCTCCTACCCCCTCAAGATCTCCAACACCCCAAGCGCTCCTAACCTCAAGCCGTACTACCCTCACCAAAACTCTCCTATGCGCCAAGCTCTCCTACCCCCCAAACTCTGCTACACCGCCATGCTTTCCGACTCCCCAAATTTCTCCTATCCCCACGCCGAAGCTCTTCAATCAACCCGAGCTCTCCTACCCCACCCAGCTCTCCGATGCCTGCAACCTCTCCTAGCCCGCACAATCTCTCCTACCTACAAACTCACATACCCGCCAAGCACTCCTACCCACACCAACTCTCCTACCTGCCAGCAGCTCGCCTACCCTCGAAGCTCTCCTACTCGTCTAAGCTCTCCTACCCTGCCCAAGCTCACCTACACCCAGAGCTCTCCTTCTCCGACAGGCCCTCTTACCCACAAGCTCCCATACCCGCCCCTTGCTCTCCGACCCGCACAAAGCTCTCCTGCCTCCCAAGCTCTCCAACCACCACTAGCTCTTGCACCCCCAAACTCTCCCAGCCCTCCAACTCTCCTAGCCCCTGAGCTTTCCTCACCTCTAGCTCTCCAACAACACCCAAGCTCTCAAATCCCCCTAGCTCTCCTTCCCCTCCAAGAACACCTAACCCCCAAGCGCTCCTACACCCAAGCTCCCCTAACACTGCAAGCTCTTCTACCCTCCAGGCTATCCAACCTCCCAAGCTCTCCTACCCCACAAGCTCTCCTCGTCCCACAAGCTCTCCCATCACACAAGCTCTCGTACCCTTCCAAGCTCTCCTACCCTCCAAGCTCTCTACCTGCCCAAGCTCTCCTACCCCCCAACCTCTCCCACCCCGCCAAGCTCTCCTTCCCCACTCCATGCTCTCCTACCCACCAGCACTCCTAACCCGCAGGCACTCCTCACCCCACAAGCTCTCCTAACCACCAAGATCGTCGACGCCTCCAAGCTCTCCTAACCCCCCACACTTTCCGTCGTACATGCTCATGTACTGCCCAAGCGCTCCTACCCGCCCGCACAAGCTCTCCAACTGCTAGAAGCTCGTCTACCTATCCCAAGCTCTACTTTCCCCCGAGCTTTCCTACCAGCCACATGTTCTCATACCCGCAAACTCTCCTACCCTCGAAGCTCTTCTAACCCCCAAGCATTCCGAAGCCACAAGCACTCCTAACGCCCCAATCATTCCTGAGCCCCAAGCTCACCTAACCACTCCCTAAGTTCTCCGAGCCCCGAAGCTCTCCTACCCCAACAAGGTCCCCTAACCCCAAAGCTCTTTCGTCAAGTTCGCTACCCTACCAAGCTCTCCTAATCCATCCCCAAACTCTCGTTCCCCCAGGCTCTCCTAACCGACCCAAATGCTCTCCTCCGCCCCAAACTCTCCTACTCCTGAGCTCTCCTAACACCCGAAGTACACCCATGTCGCAAGCTTTCGTATTCCATCAAGGTCTCCAAACCACAATGCTCTTCGACCACGCCACAAACTCTCCTATGACCCTAACTCTCCGAGCCTGAAGTTCACCTACCCCCAAGCTCTCATACGTCCTGAAGCTCTCCTACCCGCCCAAGCTCTCGTACCACTCAAAGCTCTCGTGCCCCGCAAGCACTCATACCAACACAAGCTCTTTTCCTGCCCAAGCTCTCATACTCCTCCAAGCTCTCGTACGCTCCAAGATCTCGTACACATCCAAGCTCTCGTACACACCCAAGCTCTCGGAACCGCCTAAACTCTCGTACACCATTAAGCTTTCCTACGCCCTCTAGCTCTCCTAGCCCTCCAAGTTTGCCTCCCCCAAGCTCTCAAACCCCCGAGCTCTCCTACCACCCCTTGCTCTCCGACCCCAAAATCTCTCCTACCCCACCAAATTCTCCTGCCCGCCAAGTTTTTCAACCCCGTCAAGCTCTCCTAAGCCCTAAGCTCTACTAATCCTCAAGCTCTCGTCCACCCCCAAGCTTTCATAAACGTGTCAAATTCTCCTACCAATCCAAGCTCTCCTACCCGACCCCCGAGCGCTTCTACATCTGCAAGGTCTCCTCCCCTACCAAGGTCGCCTTCTCCCAAATCTCTCATACACCACAAAACCTCTCCTAACCCCCATGTTCTCCAACCCTTCCCCAAAGGCTCCTACCCCGCAGAACGCTCATACCCGCCCTGCGTTTACCTATCCCTCAAGCTATCCTACCCATGCAACTCTTCGTCACTCTCAACCTCTCCCACACCCCGAGCTCTCCGACAATACCCGTGCTCTCTTACCTACTAAGCTGTCTTAACTACCAAGCTCTCCTATCCGCTCAAGGTCTCCGACCCACAAACTCTCCAATCAACCAAGCAATCCTACCCGCAAGCAATCCTGCCTCCCCCCGCAAGTTCTCCAAAACTCCAAGCTCACTTACTCCCAACCACTCCAAGCTTCCAAGCTCTCCAACGCCCCCGTGCTCTCCTACAGCCCCAAGTCATCGAACCCCCCAATTGCTTCTACGCTCGCAAGGTCTACTATCCTAAGCTCACCTACCGCCTAAGTCGCCTTCCCACCAAGCTCTACTCCCTCCTCAAACGCTCCTACACGATACTTTCTAAGGTCTCCTTCGCTCTAAGCTTGCTTATTCCCCCCCCAATCTCTCCTACCACCCCACGAGCTCGTCTAACCCACAAGCTCTCCTAATCCCCAAGCTCACCTAGCACCAAAGCTTTCCTAACCTTCAAGCTTTCCTACTCCCCAAGGTCACCTACCATCCGCGATCTCCTACCACCTATTCTCTTACTAATCCCCGCAAGGTCGCCTATGCCCCAAGCTCACGTAAACCCCAATCTCTCCTCCCCCAAGCGCTCTTCCCCGACAAGTTCTCTCCCTCCCTCCCCCCAAGCTCTCCATTCCCTCACAAGCTCTTCCCCCGCAAGTTCACCAAGCTAGCCTGCCCCTCCAAACACTTCTATCACCCCAAGCTATCCTACTCCCACAAGCTCTGCAACCCCTGCCCTCCAAACTCTCCAACACCCTAAGCTCTCCTACCCTACCCCCAAGCTCTCCTATCTCCAAGTTCTCCCACCCTCGCAAGCATTAATAACACCAATCAACGACCTCCCTAGCTCTCCTACCCCAAGCTATTGCACCCCCAGGCTGTCCTACCCCCAAGTACACCTCGCCCACAAACTCTCTTCTGCTCCTCCTGCTCTCTTCTAAACCTGCATACTCTCTTCTACTCCCCCTCCAAGCTCTCTTGTACTCCCCAAGGTCTCTCTCCCCAACCAACTCTCGGTCTTCAACTCCAATACCCAAAGTCGCTCTCTTTCTCCTCCTACACAATTCAATCTCTCTCTCACCTCCACCCCCCTCCCGCCCAAGATTTTTCTTTACCCCACTCCATCTCTTTCTTTCCCACCCACCAAAGCTATCTCTCTTCCCGCCATCCAAGCCCTCTCTATTCTCCCTCCACTCAAACTCTTTCTCCCATGCCCCCGCCAAGCTCACACTCTTCACTTCCCAACAAGCTTTCTCCACTCTAAGCTCTCTCGCTCTACTCCCACACACTAAGCTCTCTCTCCCCCATGACAAATGCTCTTCTAACTGCCCCCATGTTCCCTTCTACCCTTCCAAGCTACCTAATGCCCATACATCCTATCTTCTACCCCCGCCCTGCAACGCTCCTCTACTCATTACAATCTCTTCTACCCACCAAGCTCCTACTCCCTAAAGCACTCCCAAGCCACTAGCTCTGCTACAATCCCAATCTCTCCTAACCCCCCAATCTCTCCTACCAACCCCCAATATCTCCTACACCTCCAAGCTTAACTATCCACCGAAGCTCTCTGCCCCAAAGCTCTCCTCCCCACCAAGAAAGCTCCCTGCCGCCAAGCTGTCACCCACCCCCAACAAGCTCACTCCCCAAGCTCACTTTCCCCCACATGCTCCCTTCTATCCCCTCGAAGCAGACTTCTAACCGCCCCAAGCTAACTTCTATGCACCGAGGCTCTCCTCTACCCCGACACAAGCTCTCTTCTACAACCAACACTCTTCTACAGCACTCCCCACTTCTCTTCTCCACCCAAGCTCTTCAACCCACCAAGTTCTCCTACTCCCCACAACCTCTTCTACACTCGCAAGCACTTTTGTGCCCTAAGCTCTCCCCCAATGTCTCGACACACCAAGCTCTCTCCCCCATCTCTCCAATCTCTGCAATCATTCCAAACCCCACAAGCTCTTCATCAAGCCCTCCCGCTAAATTCTCCTACCCCCTCCCCAAGCCGTAAAACTTTTTAAAACTCCTACTTTTCATCTTTCAGGAGCAAATTCCACAGTTTCTCGACGTTATTCCCATATTTCTGGCGCTAACTCTCTTGTTTCTGCGCTAACAATGCACATCGAGCAGCGAATTCGATGCTGCCCATTTTGCACCACTGACGGAGATAAGTTTCTAGGCCATACTTTGTAATACTTTGTAGCATGATAAATGATTCCTGCAATGATCAGTGGCTATGCTTTTCACCCCCAAATTGAAAACAACAATCAAAATAGATAGATGACTCCTGAAAAGTGTGTAGCAGTATTCATCATTCTCCATCTCTTTAGCATACCGTTGTTCTAATGCACTGTTCAAGTAAATACGAAGGCAGAAAATTATCTCAATTGCGGTAGATTAGGAAAATAAGAGGTGCAACTAGACGTGGATCTCTTGAAAAATCAGTCATTGAAAGTTGGCATGAAGGTATAGCATTCAGTGTAAAATGGCAAATTATATGTTGGCCTTCATTCCTAGGGGATTTGTGATTAGGAGCATGGAGTTCTTACTGCAGTTTTACAGGGCCTTCGTGAGGCCTCATCTGGAATATTTTGTTCTGCTTTGGTCTCCTAATCTGAACAAGGACGTTCTTGATATTGTGAGAGGGCAGACTGATTCCAGGGATGGCAGGACTGACATATGAGGAGAGAGTGGATCGACTGGGCCTGTATTCACTGGAGTTTAGGAATGTGAGGCGATCTCACAGAAACATATAAAATTCTGAAAGGATTGGACCGTTTAGATGCAGGAAAAGTGCTCCCGACGTTGGGGAGTCCACAGCCAGAGGACACAGACTAAGGATAAGGGGTAAGCCATTTAGGACTGAGATGAGTATGTGACCCTTAAGGCTAAAGGAATCAAGGGGTATGGAGAGAAATCATGAAACAGGTACTAAGATGAATGATCAGACATGATCTTATTGAATGGTGGTGCAGGCTCGAAGGGCCGAATAGCCTACTTCTGCAACTATTCTCTGTGTTTCTATGTTTCTAATTCCCGTGTTCCTGGAGCTCCTACTGGACCTCTTCCTGCAACTCGAATTTCCTTGCACCTACATGGAATGCCCCTGCTTCTGTAGCTAATTCAACTGTTTCCGGAGAAAATTCCATCGTTTCTGGAAGTCCTAGTTCCCTCTTTCTGGAGATTCTGAGTTGTCTGTGGAGCACCTAATTGTCCTTTTCCTGGAGCTCCAAATTGACTGTATATGAAACACTAATTGTCCAAAGTAAGTGACTATTAGTTATATATATGTCTCCGAAATGTCCTTTATATGATGCAACCTCCTAAATCCGCTGCTGTAAGGACAGCTACGTCACCTCTTTCTAGAGCTAACTCTGCAATTTCTAAACGGAATTCCCCTGTGGCTGGAGCTAATTGCACTGTTTCTGGTGCTGTTAATTTTCCAGTCCGTGGAGCTCCTAATGCTTCTGTTTTTAGAGCACCTTCCCCAGTTCCTGGAACTAAACAACTTGTAACTGTAGCTGAAAAGTCCTCTGCTTCTGGAGCACCTGATTGCCCTTCTTTCTGGTACTAATTGCGATATTTCTGGACATAATTCCCCTCTTTCTGGAGCTCCTAATTCAAGTGTTTCAAAAGCACTTAATTCCCCAGTTTGTGGAATTAACTCCAATATATCTGGAGCCAGTTCCTCGGTTTCTGGAATTAATTCCTGTAATTAAAGATATCCCCTTCCCCGTGTTTCTGGAGCTATATCCCTTGTTCCGGGGTTAGTTTAAATGTTCTTGGCGCTGCTAAGTCCCAGCTTATGAAAGCTCCAAAAGCAACTGTTGCTGGAGCTCCTACTACCCCAGGTTATGCAGGTCCTAGTTCCCCTGTTTCTGGAGCTATTTCAATTGTTTGTGGAGATTTTAATTTCCCTCTTTCTTGATCTTCAAATTGCACTGTTTATGAAGCACCTTATTGTGCTTTTTATGTGGCTACCATTTCCCCGATATATTTAGCTCGGTACCTGTTTCTTGAGTGAACTCTTCTCTTTCTAAATGTAATTCCTTTGTTTCCTTTGTGTACTGAACAAAATCCAGCGCATCTGGAGTTCCTAATTATCCAGTTACTCCAGTGCCCAATTTGCCAGTTTCGGTTACTCCTACGCCTCATCTTTCTCGAACTAATTCCCCCGTATCTAGTGATAATACGGTTGTTTCGTAACTAATTCCAGTATTCCTAGAACTCCTAGTTCCCCACTCTGCAGCTCCCAATTCCCGTGTTCTTGGAGCTAATTCCCCTGTTCTGGAGCTCATCTTTTTTCTGGAGTTCCGAATATCCCAGATTGTGGATCTCGTAATCTGTTTCTGGAGGTAACTCCCCTGTTTCTGTTGCCAATTCAACTGTTTCTGGAGCTAATACTTTTTTTTTATGGTGAAAATTCCTGTGGAGCTTCAAATTTCCATATTTCTGGAGCTCAAAATTGTGTGGTTTATTTTTACGTGTCTAGTAGTTTGCCGATATATAAGGCTCCGAATTGTCCTGTTTATGGTGCGCTCTCCTAATTACCCTGCAACATGAAGTAACTCTTCTCTTTCTAAATATAATTCCCATGCTTCTGGTGCTAATTGTTCTGTACTGTGATTATTCCTGTGTTCCTGGAGCTCGTTTCCCCTATTTCTGCAGCTCTCTATTGCCCTGTTTCTGGAGCTGCTAATTTACCAGCTTCTGTAAATCCTACTTTTCTTCTTTCAAGACCTAATTCCACTGTTTCTAGATATAATTCCCTTGTTTCTGCGCTAATTCCCGTGTTCCTGGAGCTGCTACTTGCCGTCTTTCTGCGACTCCTAATTTCCTCGTTCTTGGAAAGCATTCCCCTGTTTCTTTAGCTAATTCAACTGTTTCTGTTGCTAATTACCGGAAAAAATTTCAGAGTTTCTCGAAGTTCTTGTTCCTCTCTTTCTGGAGATTCTGAGTTGTTTATGGAGCTCCTACTTGGCCTTTTTCTGCTGCTCCAAATTGCGATGTTGAGGAAGCACCTAATAGTCCTATTTAGTGTCTATCTCCGAAATGTACTGTATATGGTTCGCTCTCCTAAATTCCCTGCTGGAAGAACAGATAAGTAATCTATTTCGAGAACTAAATCTTCTCTTTCGAAACGCAATTCCCGTGTTTCTGGAGCTAATTATGCTGTTTCTGTAGCGAATGCCACTGTTCGTAGAGCTACTAATTTCCCAATCTATGGACCTCCGAATTCCTCTGTTTCTGGTGTAAATTCCACGGTTTCTGCAGCTAATCACCTTGTTTCTGTAGCTGATAAGTCCATGTTTCTGGAGCACCTGATTCTCCATCTTTCTTGATCTAGTCACCACATTTCTGGACATAATTCCCTTCTTTCTGGTGCTTCTAATTCTGGAGATTCTTCCTCTGTTCCTGGAGCTAATCACTTTGTTTCTGCAGCTGAAAAGTCCTCTGTTTCTGGAGCACCTGATTCTCCCTCTTTCTGTAGCTAATCGCGATATTTCTGGACATAATTCCCCCCATATTGGAGCAACTAATTCTGGTGTCGTGGAGCACTTAATTACCTATTTTGTGGAGTTAACTCCACCATTTATGGAGCTAATTCCGCGAGTTATGGAATTAATTCTTCTACTTAGAAATATCCGATTTCCCCTGTTTCTGGAGCTATATCGCTTGTTCTGGGGTGAGTTTCAATGTTCTTGGAGCTGCTAAATCCCATTTTATTTGAACTCCGTATGCTGCTGGTGCTGGAGCTCCGACTATCCCAGGAATAATGGAATTCGTTCAGAAACAAGGGTATCAGCTCCAGATATGGGTGAATTAGATCTAGAAAGAAGAGAATTAGGAGTTACAGAAACTGCCGAATTGGGCACTGGAGAAACTTGGGAATTAGGAGCTCCAGAAATACAGAAATATGATCAGTACAACGTAAGTAGCTCCAGAAAAAAGAGATTTACATTTGGAAAGAGAAGCATTGGCTCAAGTCGCAAGGGAATTAGGTGAACGCACGGCAAGTGGAATAATGCGGAGCTAAATATATCGGGAGATGGTAACCACATAAAAAGCACAATTCGGTGTTTCATTAACAGCGCAATTTGAAACTCCAGAAACAGAGGAATTAGGATCTCCTCAAATAAGTGAATTAGCTCCAGAAACAGGGGAACCATGACCTGCATAACCTGGGGTACTAGGAGCTCCAGCAACAGTGGCATTCGGAGCTCCCACAAGTTGGGATCTAGCAGCTCCAAATACATTGAAACTAACTCCTGAACAAGGGAAATAGCTGCAGAAACTAGGGTAATGGGTTATCTTTAAATTACAGGAATTAATTCCATAAATCGGGGAATTAGCTCCAGAAATATTGGAGTTAACTCTACAAACTGGGGAATTAAGTGCTTCAGAAACACCAGAATTAGGAGCTCCAAAGAGAGGGGAGTTATGTCAAGAAATGTCGCGATTATATACAGAAAGAGACAGAATTAAGTTCTCCAGAAAGAGAGGACATTTCAGCTACAGTTGCAAGGTGATTTGCTACAGGAACATGGAAAGTTGCTCCAGTAACACAGGAATTAGGAGCTCCACAGATAACGAAATTAGCAGCCTCAGGAATATTAGAATTAGCTCCAGAAACAGCGAAATTAGCTCCAGAAACAGGGGGAGTGGGGTTAGAAAGAGCAGAGTAAGCTCTGGAAAGAATAACCTTAGCTGTCCCGGCAGCAGAGGATTTAGAACAGCGCAAAATAAACTGGACAAATGGGAGCTATGTATATCGGCAAACGAGTAGACAGGTAACAAGGACAATTAGTTGCTTCATAAACAGTGCAAACTGGAGCTCCAGTAACAGGGAAATTAGGAGCTCCACAAACAGCTGAAATATCTCCAGAAAGAGGACCTCCAGCAACTATGGAAACTTCTCCAGAAACAAAGGTATTTACTCCAGAAACAGCTGAATTCGCTCCAGAAAGAGGGGAATTCCATCCAGGAAGAGGGAATTTGGAGTCGCATAAAAAAGGAAAGTATGAGCTCCAGGAACACGGGAATTTGCGCACAAACAAAGGATTTTGCGCCAGAAACAGGGGAATTAGGTCTAGAAACTGTGGAAATAGGCCTGGAAAGATGAAAAGTAGGAGTTACAGAAACGGTTAAATTAGAAACTCCAGAAACAGTGGAATTCGCTCCAGAAACAGGGCAATGTGGAGGTGCAGAAACAGGGAAAGCGTGCTCCAGGAACACATCAATAATCACAGTACAGTCCAATTAGCCTCAGAAACAGGGGAATTACTTTTAGAAAGAGGAGAGTTAGCTCCATAAAAGATGAATTTACATTTAATGTTGCAGGCTAATTAGGAGAGCGCACCATAAACAGGACAATTCCGAGCCATATATATCGGCAAACTACTAGATACTAAAAGGAAAGGACAATAATGTGCTTCATAAACTGCACAATTTGGAGTTTCAGAAAAAGGGAAATTAAGATCTCCAGATTAATTTTCCCCAGAAACAAAGGTTAGCTCCAGAAACAGTTGAGTTAGCAACAGAAATAGGGGAATTATCTCCAGAAACAGATGCATTAGTAGATCCACAATCTGGATATCAGTAACTCCAGAAAGACAGGAGCTCCAGAAAGACATGAGCTCTAGAAACAGGTGAATTATATCCAGGAACAGGGGAATTAGGAGCTGCAGAGAGGGGAATTAGGAGCTCCTGTATGACTGGATTTTAGTCAGGAACATGGGATTTAGCTCCAGAAACCGGGAAATAAGGTTTACAAAGAGGCGAATTAGGAGTTACAGAAAGTGACGAATTCGGCACTGGAGAAACTGGTGAATTAGGAGCTCCAGAAACATGGAATTTTATTCAGTACAGCGACAGTTGCTCCAGTAAAAAACAATTACATTTAGAAAGAGAAGCGTTGGCTCATGAAACAGGTAAACTATCTATTCCTGTAGCGGGGGAATTAGCAGAGTGCACCATAAGCAGAATAATTCGAAGCTAAATATATCAGGGAAATGGTAGCCACATAAAAAGCCCAATTCGGTGTTTCATATACAGCGCAATTTGAAGCTCCAGAAACAGGGGAATTATGGTCTCCACAATTAAGTGAATTCGCTCCAGAAACAGGGAAGCTCGGACCTGCATAACCTGGGGTAGTAGGAGCTCCAGCCACAGCGGCATTGGCAGCTGCCATAAGATGGGATTTAGCAGCTCCAAGATCATTGAATCTAAACCCGGAACAAGGGATAAAGCTCCCGAAATGGCAAATGGAATATACTTAGTTACCAGAATTAATTCCAGAAACCGGGGAATTAGCTCAAGAAATATTGGAGTTAAGTCCACAAACTGGGGAATTCACGGCTCCAGAAACCGCGGAATGAGGAGCCCCAGAGAGTGGGGAATTATGTCCAAGAATATCGCGATGTTATACAGAAACAGAGAGCATTAGGTGCTCCAGAAGCAGAGGACATTTCAGCTTCAGATAAAAGGTGATTTTCTGCAGGAATAGGGTAATTTGCTCCAGTAACAGAGGAATTATGAGCTCCACGGACTGGGAAATTAGCAGCCACACAAACCTTGGAATTAGCTCCAGAAACAGTGCAATTAGCTCCAGAAACAGAGGAATTTGGGTTAGAAAGAGCAGATTAAGCTCGAGAAAGAGGTGACAGCAGACGACTTAGGGGAGCGCAATTAAACAGGACACTTCAGATGTATATATATATATATATATATATATTAAACCAGTAGACAGTTAAATAGGACAATTAGCTGCTTCATAAATAGCGCAACTTGGAGCTGCAGAAAAAGGACAATTAGGAGATCCACAAACAACTCAGAATCTCCAGAAAGAGGGGAACTATGACTTCCAGAAACAATATTTTTCTCCAGAAACTAAAGGTATTAGGTCCAGAAACAGGTTATTTGCTGCAGGAAAATGGGAATTCCCTCCGGAAACAGGGAAATTAGGACTCGCAGAAAGAAGGGAAATAGAAGGTCCAGCAACATGGGATTTAGCGCAGAAACAAGGACATTAGCGACAGAAACAGGAGACATAGCGACGGAAACAGGGGACAAAAATCTAGAAACTGTTGAATTAGGTCTTGAAAGATGAAAAGTAGTAATTACAGAAACTGGTAAATTAGCAGCTCCAGAAACAGAGGAATTTGCTCCAGAAACAGGGGAAGCCAGCTCCAGGAACACAGGAATATTCACAGTACAGTGCAATTCGCTCCAGAAACAGGGGAATTACATTTAAAAACGGGAGAGTTAGCTCCAGAAAAGTTGCATTTTCGTGTTCATGTTGCGGGGTAATTAGGAGAGCGCACCATAAACAGAAGAATTCGGAGCCATATATATCGTCGTCTAATAGACAGGTAAAAAGCACAATTATATGTTTCACAAACCGCGCAATTTGCAGCTCCAGATAAAGGGAAATTAGGAGCTCCAGAGGAATTTTCCCCAGGAAAAAAGGTATTAGCTCCAGAAGGAGTTGAATTAACAACAGAAACAGGGCAGTTACCTCCAGAAACAGATGCATTAGGAGATCCACAATCTGGGATATTAGGAACTCCAGAAAAACTTGAGGTCCAGAAACTGGGGAATTAGCTCTAGGAGCAGGGGAATTAGCAGCTGCAGAAACAGGGGAATTAGCTCCAGAAACTACGGAATTGGGAGTTACAGGAACTGCCGAATTGGGCGGTGCATAAACTGGGGAATTAGCAGCTCCAGAGACACGGAAATCAGTACAGGGGAAGCACATAGAAACATAGAAACATAGAAAATAGGTGCAGGAATAGGCCATTCGGCCCTTCTAGCCTGCACCGCTATTCAATGAGTTCATGGCTGAACATGCAACTTCAGTACCCCATTCCTGCTTTCTCGCCATACACCTTGATCCGCTAGTAGTAAGGACTTCATCTAACTCCTTTTTGAATATATTTAGTGTATTGGCCTCAACAACTTTCTGTGGTAGAGAATTCCACAGGTTCCCCACTCTCTGGGTGAAGAATTTCCTCCTCATCTCGGTCCTAAATGGCTTACCCCTTATCCTTAGCCTGTGACCCCTGGTTCTGGGCTTCCCAAACATTGGGAACATTCTTCCTGCATCTAACCTGTCTAACCCCGTCAGAATGTTAAACGTTTCAATGAGGTCCTCTCTAATTCTTCTGAACTCCAGTGAATACAAGCCCAGTTGATTCAGTCTTTCTTGATAGGTCAGTCCCACCATCCCGGGAATCAGTCTGGTGAAACTTCGCTGCACTCCCTCAATAGCAAGAATGTCCTTCCTGAGGTTAGGAGACCAAAACTGCACATAATAATCCAGGTGTGGCCTCACCAAGGCCTTGTACAACTGTAGCAACACCTTCCTGCCACTGTACTCAAATCCCCTTTCTATGAAGGCCAACATGCCATTTGCTTTCTTAACCGCCTCCTGCACCTGCATGCCAACCTTCAATGACTGATGTACCATGACACCCAGGTCTTGTTGCACCTCCCCCTTTCCTAATCTGTCACCATTCAGATAATAGTCTGTCTCTTTGTTTTTACCACCAAAGTGGATAACCTCACATTTATCCACATTATACTTCATCTGCCTTGCATTTGCCCACTCACCTATCCTATCCAAATCGCTCTGCAGCCTCATAGCATCCTTCTCGCAGCTCACACTGCCACCCAACTTAGTGTCATCCGCAAATTTGGAGATACTACATTTAATCCCCTCGTCTAAATCATTAATGTACAGTGTGAACAGCTGGGGCCCCAGCACAGAACCTTGCGGTACCCCTCTAGTCACTGCTCGCCATTCTGAAAAGTCCCCATTTACTCCTACTCTTTGCTTCCTGTCTGACAGCCAGTTCTCAATCCATGTCAGCACACTACCCCCAATCCCATGTGCTTTAACTTTGCACATTAATTTCGTGTGTGGGACCTTGTCGAAAGTCCAAAGATAACACATCAACTGATTCTCCCTTGTCCACTCTTCTGGAAACATCCTCAAAAAATTCCAGAAGATTTGTCAAGCATGATTTCCCGTTCACAAATCCATGCTGACTTGGAGCTATCATGTCCCCTCTTTCCAAATGTGCTGCTATGACATCCTTAATAATTGATTCCATCATTTTACCCACTACCGATGTCAGGCTGACCGGTCTATAATTCCCTGTTATCTCTCTCCCTCCTTTTTTAAAAAGTGGGGTTACATTGGCTACCCTCCACTCCATAGGAACTGATCCAGAGTCAATGGAATGTTGGAAAATGAATGTCAATGCATCCACTATTTCCAAGGCCACGTCCTTAAGTACTCTGTGATGCAGGCCATCAGGCCCTGGTGATTTATCGGCCTTCAATCCCATCAATTTCCCCAACACAATTTCCCGATTAATAAGGATTTCTCTCAGTTCCTCCTCCTTACTAGATCCTCCGACCCCTTTTATATCCGGAAGGTTGTTTGTGTCCTCCTTAGTAAATAACGAACCAAAGTACTTGTTCAATTGTTCCGCCATTTCTTTGTTCCCCGTTATGATTGCCAGAAACAAGAGATTTACATTTATTAAAGAGAATAGTTGGCTCAAGAAACAAGTAAACTAGCTATTCCTGTAGCAGGGGCGGTGGGAGAGGTCACCATAAGCGAAATAATTCGGAGCTAAATGTACTGGTTGAAATGTTCGCCACATAACAATCACAATTAGGTGCTTCATTATCAGCGCAAAGTTTAGCCCCAGAAACAGGGGAACTAGGCTCTCCACAACAACTGAAATAGCTCCAGAAACAGGGGAACTAGGATCTGCATAACCTGGGGAAGTAGGAGTCCAGCAACAGCGGCATTGGGAGCTACCATACGATGGTTTTTTGCAGCTCCAAGAACATTGAAACTAACCCCAGAACAATGGAAATAGCTCCAAGAACAGGGGAAATTGGAGAATTAGCTCCAGAAATATTGCGATACACTCCACAGACTGGGGAATTAATTGCTTCAGAAATACCGGAATCAGGAGCTTCAGAAAGAGGGGAATTATGTCCAGTCAAATCGCGATTAGCTCCATAATGTGGGAGAATCTTTTGCTCCAGAAGCAGAGGACTTTCCAGCGACAGATAAAAGGAGATTAGGTCCAGGAACAGGGGAGATCGTTCCCGAAACAGAGGAATTGGAGCTCCACAGACTGGGAAATTAGCCGCTCCAGGAACATTGGAATTAGCTCCAGAGCAGGGGGGTTGCGGTTAGAAAGAGCAGAGTTAGCTCTAGAAAGAGGTGCCTTATCTGTCGCTGGAGCAGGGGATTTAGGAGAGCGCACCATTAACAGGACATTTCGCAGATATATATATAAACCTACTAGACACTTAAATAGGACAATTAGGTGCTTCATCAGCATCGCAATTTGGCGCTCCAGAAAAAGGACAATTCGGAGCGCCACGAACATCTCAGAATCTACAGAAAGAGGGAAATAGGACTTCCAGAAGCTATGGATTTTTCTCCTGAAACAAAGGTATTAAAATCAAAGAAACAGAGAAATTAGGTGCAGGAGTTGGTCATTCGGCTGGGCGAGCATACAGCACCATTCAATAAGATCATGGCTCATCTTTTACCTCAGTTGCCCTTTCCTGCTTTCTCTCCATACGCCTTGATACCTTTCGCCATAAGGGCCGTATCAAACTCCCTCTTGAATATATGCAATGAACTGGCTGCAACAACTCTCTGTGCTCGAGAATTACACAGTTTAGCAACGCTCTGAGTGAAGACGTTTCTCCTCATTTCAGTCCTAAATGGCGTACCCCTTATCCTTCGACTCTGTCCCCTGCTTCTAGACTTTGACAACATCGGGAACATCCTTTCTGCATTAAACCAGTCCAATCCAGTCAGAATGTTATATGTTTGTTTGAGATCCCACCTCATGCTTCTAAATTCTAGTGAATATAAGCCTAGTCGATCCAGTCTCTCCTCATATGGCAGTCCTGCCATCGCGGGAATCAGCCTGGTGAAACTTCACTGCACTCCTTCAATAGCAAGAATGTCCTTCCTCTGATTAGGAGACAAAATTGGAGACAATATTCCAGGTGAAGCCTGAACAAGGCCCTGTACATCTGCAGTAAGACCTCCCTGCTCCTATACACAAATCGCCTAGCTATGAAGGCCAACATACCATTTGCCTTCTTCATAGCCAGCTGTATCTGCATGTCAATTTTCAATGATTGATGTACCATCACACCCAGGTCTCGTTGCACCTTCTCTTTTCCTAATCTGCCGCCATTCAGATAATATCCTGCCTTTTTGTGCTTTTGCAAGCAAAGTGCATAGTCTCACATTTATCCACTTTTTACTGCATCTGCCATGCATTTGCCCACTCATCTAACCTGTCCAAGTCACCCTGCAATCTCTTAGCGTCCTCCTCACAGTTCACACCGTCACCCAGTTTAGTGTCATCTGCAAACTTAGAAATATTTCACTCAATTCCTTCATCTAAATCATGAATGCATAATGTAAAGAGCTGTGGTACCAGCACTGAGCCCTGCGGCAAACCACTAGTCACTGCCTGCCATTTGAAAAAAACCTGTTTATCCAGATTCTCTGCTTTTTGTCTGCCAACCAGTTCTCTATCCACGTCAGTACATTACCCCCAATATCATGTGCCTTAATTTTGCACACCAACCTCTTGTGTGAGACCTTGTCAAAAGCCTTTTTAAATTCCAAATACAGCACATCCACTGGTTCTCCCTTGTCCACTCTACTAGTTACAACCTCAAATAATTCTAGAAGATTTGTCGAGAGTGATTTCCCCTTCATAAATACATGCTTACTTGGACCGATCCTGTCACTGCTTTCCAAATGTGCTGCTATTTCATTTTTAAGAATTGATTCCAACATTTTCCCCACCACTGATGCCAGGCTAACCGGTCTATAATTACCGGTATTCTCTACCTCCTTTTTTAGTTTTATAAACAGTTGAATTAGTTACAGAAACAGGGGAATTCCCTCCAGGAACTGGGAAATTGGAGTCGCAGAAAGAGGGAAAGTCCGAGCTCCAGGAACACGGGAGTTAGCGCTGAAACAAGGGAATGACCGCCAGACACACAGGAATTAGATCTAGAAACTGTGGAATTAGGTCTTGAAAGATCAGCAGTAGGATTTACAGAAACTGGTAAATTAGAAGCTCCAGAAACAGTGAAATTCACACCAGAAACAGGGCAATTCGGAGCTGCAGAAACAGGGGAATTGAGCTCCAGGAACACATGAATAATCACAGTCCATCGCAATTAGATCCAGAAACAGGAGAAATACGTTTAAAAACAGGAGAGTTATCTCCAGAAAAGTTGCATTTTCGTGTTCATGTTGTGGGGTAATTAGGAGAGCGCACCATAATCAGGTCGTTTCGAAGCCATATATACCGGCAAACTACTAGATTCGTAAAAAGTACAATTATGTGCTTCATAAACAGCACAATTTGGAGTTTCGGAAAAGTGAATTAGGAGCTCCACAGGAATTTTCCCCAGATAAAATGTATTAGCTCAGAAACTGTTCAAGTAGCAACAGAATCAGGGGTGATACCTCCAGAAACAGATGCATTACGAGATCCACAAGCTGGGATATTAGGTACTCCAGCAAAAAGATGAGCTCCAGAAACAAGGGAATTATCTCCAGGAACAGAGGAATTAAGAGCTGCTGAGAGGAAAATTAGGAGTTCCATGAAAGCTAGAATTATTTCAGGAACCAAGGGATTAGCTCCAGAAACAGGGTGAATGGGATATCCTTAATTGCAGGAATGAATTACAGAAACTGGGGAATTAGCTCCAGAAATGTTGGAGTTAACTCCATAAACTAGGGACTTAAGTGCTCCAGAAACATCGGAATTTGGAGCTCCAGAAAGTAGTGAATTATGTCCAGAAATATGTTGATTAGCTCCAGAAAGAGTGAGAATCAGATGCCCCAGAAACAGAGGACTTTCCAGCTAGAGAAACAAGGTGATTAGCTCGAAACAGAGCAATTAGGAGCACCACAGACTGGGCAATTAGCAGCGCAATGAACAATGAATTCGCTCCGGAAACTAAAGTATTAGCTCCAGAAACAGCGGATGTAGCTCCAGAAACAGAAGGATTAGGATTAACAAGAGACGATTTGCCATATACACAGGCAAATTAGCTGTTCCTGTGGCAGGGAAATTAGAAGAGCGCACCATAGGTGAAATTGCCCCAGAACAATGGGGGAATGGGATCTCCATAAATACAGGAATGAATTTCAGAAACAGGGGAATTAGCTCCAAAAACATTGGAATTAGCTCCACAAACATGGGTGTTAGGTGCTCCAGTAACACCTCCTCTGGAGCCTACTTTGATCATTTATTGCCCGATTTGCACCCACCTCCATTTTCCCATTTAGTATTCAATCAATCCTGCATTCCACTGCAGCACAGACCTACAACTTTGTCCGTTTTCGCTGTCTATTCTTTTCAGGTCCTGTCCTTGTTGATGAAGTCTGTAATCTTAAACATTTTCCTAAAAGATCGGATTGATCATCCGACTGTTCGTAAAATCGAGTTGTTCATCCAAGGAATATGCACGACCTGCTGAGTTTGACTTAATTTTGTGTTTTTATTCATTTTGCCTCCGTTTCCCTTTTAACGGGCTGTTCTATTTGTCTGGGAGCAATCTCTGTCTGTTTAAAATGGTGTGTTATCAGAACTGGGGCATTCTGTGTCTGATTAAAAGGGATGCGCTGTCTGTTGCGGATCTCAAATTTCAAATTTAACAAACTGCCATTGGAGGAACCAAGAATTTTAATTTGTTTGAGACAAAGAAAATCTCTTTTGCCTGTGCCTTGCTCCTGATCAGTGAGGCTGGTATATATGAGGGCAATCCCCTGGGTCCTGCTCCTGATCAGTGATGCTGGTATATATTGATGCAATCCACTGGGTCCTGTTCGTGATCAGTAATAGTGGGATATATTGGGGCAATCCCATGGGTCGTGCTCCTGATCAGTGATGCTGGGATATATTGGGGCAATCCGCTGGGTCCTGCACCTGATCAGTGATGTTGCTATATTTTGGGGCAACTCCCTGGGTCCTGTTCCTGATCAGTGATGCTGGTATATATTGGGGCAGTCCAATGGATCCTGCTGCTGATCAGTAATAATGGGATATATTGGGGCAATCCCCTGGGTCCTGCTCCTGATAAGTGATGCTGAGATATGTTAGGGCATTCCCCTGGGTCCTGCTCCTGATCAGTGATGTTGGGATATATTGCGGCAATCTCCTGTTCCTGATCAGTTGTGGAGGAAAATATTGCGCCAATCTCCTGTTTCCTGGTCCTGATCAGAGATGCTCGGTTATATTGGGGTAATCATCTGGAGGCTGATGCTGATCAGTGTGAAAAGTATTCAGCTGGAATCTGTTTGAATAATCGAGGAGAACAATGTTGGTCAGCCAGGTTAAGTGTCAGGATTTGTGGATATGGACACCAAGATCTCTCTACTCATCTAGAATTTTCTAATTCGTGCCAGTTATACTACACTGACTTTCCATATTAGTGCTCCCAAGGGGTATCGCTTCATACTCCTCTACGTTGAACTCCATCTGCCATCCTTCTGCCCATTTCAACATTCTGTCTCAATCAGCTCAAAGCCTATAACTAGCCACATCACTACCTACTACTGTGCCAAATTTTGTATTATCTATAACATTTTTAATTCCGCTCTTTACAACTTATTCCAGGTGTTTATCATAATTGCACACAGTAATGGAGCCAAAATTGGCACCTGGGTATCAGCACGGCAAACCCCCTCACAATCTGAAAAACATCCACCCAACACCATGCTTTGATGTTGTTACTGAGCTAATTTTGCATACCCCACTTTCCATTTAATTCCCTGCAATTCCATCTTTGTAGTGACGACTTTTGTGTGACTTTGTCCACTACGTTCACAGTGTAGCTATGTACAAAATGAACGCCATGAGGTTAAATTATGGCAAGAAAACGTTCTGCTGATTAGCAATTACCGCCCTCCCTCAGCTGAAGAATCAGCTCTTCTTCATGTTGAACACCACTTGGAAGAAGCAGGGCACAGAACATAATCTGGGTATGGGACATTAATGACCATCAACAAGAGTGGCTCAGTCGCTCCAACATTGACCATGCTGGCCGAGATCTACATGGTCATAGCTGCCAGACTGGCCTTTCGCAACACATAAGTGGCAGGCAATGTCAACCTCCATCAATCGAGATTCTAACCACCTTCCCTTGATAATCAACAACATTACCATCGCCGAATCTCCGACTAACAAATCCTGGGGTCACCATTGACCAGAAACTTAACTTGGCCAGCTACATAAATAATGTGGCAACAAGAGCAGGTCGGAGTCCGGGTAATTTCGGCGAGTGTCTCAACTCCACACTCAGATTTTCAACCATCTACAATGCACATGTCAGGATTTTGATGGAGTACTCTCCACTTGCCTGACTGAGTGCACCTTCAACAACACTCAAAAAGCTCGGCACTATCCAGTACAAAGCAGCACGCTTAATGAACAAAGCATCCACCAGCTTAAAGTTTCACTCCCTGCAACATGAGTGCACCGTGGCTGCAGTGTGTACCATCTGCAAGATTTACTGCAGTAACTAGCCAAGGATTCTTCAGCAGCACCACCCAAACCATGCAAATTCGACCAGCAAGATGGTCAAGGGCAGCAGGCGCATGGGAACAGCATCACTTGGAAGAGGCACACGAGGCTACACATCAACCTGACATGGTAATATTTTGCCGATGCTCCATCGTCGCTGCGTAAACATTCTGTAACTCTATCCCGAACAGTACTGTAACAACAAGGATTGCCGCAATTCATGAAGGCATTTCACCACCATCTTCTCAAGGGTAATTAGGCGATGGACAATAAATGCTGGCTTTGCCAGCGATAACCACATCCTGGAATGAATTAAAAAATCTAGATAATCCCCACTTATATCCGCTGATATGTATTACACGTCGTCGCACCCGAAATTCTCGACACAGAGGTCGCTAGATACTTGTGGCCAGTAGTGAACGCTTTGCATTGCCACCAACGTTAAATTCCAGGGGAATAATTGGCATATAATTAGTGTGAACTGTATAGAGGGCGCGTTATTCATAAAATATATTGAGCTCAGCATTTTGAGCCTGTACTTAGCAAGACAAACAACAGAGGGAGAAATCCTGATCTTAGTTTTAATGAATTAAGTTGTATAGGTGGGTGAGAATATGTTGGTGGCATTGATCCTAATTCAGTAAAATTTATTGTATTTATGTTAAAGGAAACAGACAGACTAGGAGTTACACGTTTCAATTGGGGAAAGACCAATTTTAATGTGGTGAGATGCGATTTATCGAATGTGGACTGGAAACAACTACTGAAGGTAAATCAGTACCGGAGTCGAGGAAGAGATCGAGAGATTTCAGAGCAAATATGTTTCTTTCAAGAAAAAGTGTGGAGCTCACCATCTAGAGCCTCCTGGATGTCAATTAATAAAATGAGACAAAAAAGGGAAGCTTAAGTCAGATACAGAAATCTAAATACTACAGAAAGCCAAGCGGTAAATGGAATTAAAAACAAAATTACAGAACTATGACAAAATATTGGCAAGTGAAATCAAGGAAAACACAAAGATATTTTATAAATACATGAAGGGCGAAAGCCTAGCTACAGAAAGTGTATGGCCTATTAGAGACCAAAAAAGTAACATGTGTATGGATTTGGAAGACGTGGGAATGTTCCTCAACGAAAAATGTGTATCTGTCTTCACAAGGGACACGATGCAGAAATTGTAGTTAAGGGTTGGTGTGTGAATTATTAGATTAGATTAATATAGTGAGAGTGGAAATGTTAACTTTTTTTTAGCATTTTTAAAAGAAGAGACTTCACTGGGCTCGGAAGAAATGTAACCCAGGCTATT
This sequence comes from Pristiophorus japonicus, assembly GCF_044704955.1. Taxonomy (NCBI): domain Eukaryota; kingdom Metazoa; phylum Chordata; class Chondrichthyes; family Pristiophoridae; genus Pristiophorus; species Pristiophorus japonicus. The sequence goes on from NW_027250649.1 coordinate 982,009, forward strand.
AAGATAAACAATGGAGAAAATAACGGAGGCTCTGGCCATCAATTTCCAATCCGCTATGGAATAAAGTGTGGTGCCAGAGGACTGGCGGTTTCCTAACACTGTACCATTGTTTAAAATGAAGAAAGGGGTTCACCGAGTAATTCAAGCTGTGTGACCCTGAACTAGACCGTGGGAAAATTATCAGAAAAAGTCTGAGCGACAGTATTAATCATTCATATGTAACGGCACGGATTAATCAAGGACAGTCAACATGGATTTGTTAAGGGAAACTCATGTCGAACTAACATGATTGAATTTTTTGAGGCGGTAACAAGGAGGTTCGGTGAAGACAGTTTGTTTGATGTAGTCTGCTTTGATTTAAATCATTGCTTGCAGCAAACTCCCACATGGAAGAAAAATAAAAATCATCGGATCCAAGGGAAAGTGTGAAGTTGGACCCATAATTATCCCAGTGGCAGGACGCAAAGGCAAATGATTGGTGTGTTTTTGTGACTGGAAGATTGTTTCCAGTGGGGTTCGGCAGGGCTCAGTACTAGGTCCCTTGCTGTTTGTTTAATATATCAATGCTAGAATTTCCATTAGTTTCTCTCAGCTACCGATCACTTACCACCCATTTAAACGCTGAGATGTTATAACACCCGGTTATCTCCCATTACCCAGAAATGGAAACTAACGTCCATCTACCGCCTATTTATTACCCATTTATCGCCAGCATTAGTTTTGGAATCAAGTTAACGCCGACATTTAATTTAACCACTCGCCCATATGTTTATGACGTCAACATCCAGAAAACAGATTTTAATGGAAACTAACGCCCATAAATCGCCCAGCCTAACGTTAGCCCAAAAAAACGCTGAACAAAAGCTGCATTCACCTGATCTTAACCCAGCAGCATGGAATCCATTTCGTAAAAGGTAGGACTTTTCTAGAAAAGGCAGCTTCAATTTCTGGAGAGCATTGATTTAATCTGTGAGTTATTTTAAGGTGAATATCAAAATTTAAGAAACATCTTATAATACTGTGGACGAATTTACAATAATTTATGAAATTTCGGATGAAAATGTAATATTTCTGAAGAATAGGTCGAATAGTAATTGTGATGGGGCCAGCAATTTCTCAGCCTGTATTAATGACTTCTCACATGCTGCTGACTAGAGGTGAAAGAAGGGATATTGAAGATCATTATCTGCCCAATTAAGGACGTGGCAGGAGGAGGAGGAGAACGTACACCCGACGCACTTCCAGAGAGAAACGGTCTTACCTGAACGTGTCGGTGATTCCAAAGGAGGTCATCGCTGGGATATGCCAGATCATCAAGGTGATCTGCAGCCTAACAGCACCATCATGACCGTGCTGCCCTTTGAGGTCAACGTTACTGCGGCACTTTCCTACTATGCATCTGGCTCCTTTCAGGCATCAGCAGGCGAAATTTGCGACATCTCTCAGTATGCCACGCATTGCTGCTTTCGAATGGTTACTGAAGTCCTTTATGCTCAAAGGATGGACCTGATAAGCTTCCCTTTGACTAGGGTGGCACAGACTGAGGGAGCTTTGGATTTCTCCAGAATAGCAAACTTCCCCAAGTTACAGGAAGGAATACACAGCACGCACATCGCCCTGCGAGCACCCTTTCAGGATGCAGAGGTGTTTCTGAACCCAAAGGGAGTCCACTCCCTGAATGTGCATCTCGTTGTTGACCACAAGGAAATAATCATGGCATTCAATGCAACATTTCCAGTCGGCATCCCTGATGCACTCATCTTGCGTGAGAGTACTTTGCCTGACCTGATTTTGAGTCAGCCATAAGTCACGGTTGGATGCTCGTGATAAAGGATATGGCCTTACCAGCTGACTGATGGACTCCCCTGCGTAAGCCGCAGACAGAAGCCGAGTGGTAATAACATGAAAGCGATATCGCCACACAAAATGTCGTCGAAAAGACAATTGGAATGCTTAAGCAACACTCCAGATGCCTGGACCATTCAGGAGACGAATTGCAATAATTCGCTGAGTAGTTTGCTCAATTAATTGTGGTGTGCTGCATGCTGCATAATTTGGCTATCAGATAGGGATAAGAATTGACAAATGGGACTGCCGATCCACCTCAGGAGAGAGGAGAAGACGATGAAGATGAGGTGGACGATGACCTCGGGGAAGACACTCAGGCTGATGTTGAAACCATGCCCTCACTCTCCTCTAGAACGCAGGAAAGGGCCCGTTGTGACTATACAGCTGAAAGTTTTATGTCTGCAGCTCATAAATGAAAGGTTTGTGTTAAGTTTGTGACAAGTACCGTTGCGTGTGATGCTAACCTTTCATGGAAAGGACTCGCCGGAGTTTAACGCTACAAGTAGCTGAATACAATGCACAACAATGTTAAGTTAAGTTTTTATAAATACGTTTAACGATATATTTTTTATATAAAACATAACACAATACAACACAACACAACAGTACTCCCTCCCCCACCTCAACCCAAACTTTTAACATTTTAACGTTTTAGCAATAAAATAACAGCAGATTTTAAAAAAAAAGCCTTCATAACCCACTCTCTCCCAAACCATCCCAACAATGAAACATTTAAAAACAGGAACAATTTAATCAACTAAAAGTAAACCGAAACACACACTCACCCCACAGACAACAATATTTACGTATAACAAAACAGATTCCTTCCATCCTTACGGCCACGCTCCTCCTTAACTTTCCGCCGGTCTGATCAGCACCTCTTTCCTTTCACCTACCAACACCAATGTGATGATGGTGGAGAGGACATTTCTGTGGAAACATCCTCTGAACCAGATGCAACAGCTTCCTCTGGCTCGCATGAGTCTCGGGCAATGGGGGTGTAGCACCTTGGGGAGCAGTGCCGGATTCCGGGACCAATGATAGCACTCTGACACCAGTGTCCCTGGCTATTATCTCCAAGACCACCGCTATCTGTGGCATTTTCTCGTTCACTTTAGTGGATAGGGTGGCCATCTGCTGAGATATTCCACCCATTGCCTGGAGGAGCTCTTGAAAAAACTCAACGCTTCTCCAGGACAAGTTAACCATGTACACGCTAAGATCGCCTGTTCGTGGAGCAGTTCGACTTCGCCGAACCAACCGCCGCCTGGTCGTCAGCGGCAGTGAATCACTGGAGGCACCCTGTGGCAAAGCACTTGGTCCCGCTAACTCCTCGTTCGAGGAGTACGTGGCCGCAGGAACACTGGAAGCTACGGCTGCTGCAGGCTCCTCCTTAACATGCACATATATTGGGCGAGCCAAACTGGAAGCAATACGGTGGAGGAGGATTTCCTGGAGTGCATAAGGAATGGTTTTCCAGGCCAATATGTCGAGGAACCAACTAGGGGGGAGGCCATCTTAGACTGGGTGTTGTGTCATGAGAGAGGATTAATTAGCAATCTCGTTGTGCGAGGCCCCTTGGGGAAGAGTGACTATAATATGGTGGAATTCTGCATTAGGATGGAGAATGAAACAGTTAATTCAGAGACCATGGTCCAGAACTTAAAGAAGGGTAACTTTGAATGCATGAGGCGTGAATTGGCTCGGATAGATTGGCGAATGATACTTAAGTGGTTGACTGTGGATGGGCAATGGCAGACATTTAGAGACCGCATGGATGAACTACAACAATTGTACATTACTGTCTGGCATAAAAATAAAAAAGGGAAGGTGGCTCAACCGTGGCTATCAAGGGAAATCAGGGATAGTATTAAAGCCAAGGAAGTGGCATACAAATTGGCCAGAAATAGCAGAGAACCCGGGGACTGGGAGAACTGTAGAACTCAGCAGAGGAGGACAAAGGGTTTGATTAGGGCAGGGAAAATGGAGTACGAGAAGAAGCTTGCAGGGAACATTAAGGCGGATTACAAAAGTATATGTAGGTATGTGAAGAGAAAAAGGTTAGTAAAGACAATCGTAGGTCCCTTGCAGTCAGAATCAGGGGAAGTCATAACGGGGAACAAAGAAATGGCATACCAATTGAACAAGTACTTTGGTTTGGTATTCACGAAGGAGGACACCAACAACCTTCCGGATATAAAAGGGGTGAGAGGTTCTAGTAAGGAGGAGGAACTGAGGGAAATCTTTATTAATCGGGAAATTGTGGGGGAAATTGATAGAATTGAAGGCCGATAAATCCCCAGGGCCTGATGGACTGCATCCCAGAGTACTTCCGGAGGTGGCCTTGGAAACAGTGGATGCATTGACAGTCATTTTCTAACATTCCATTGACTCTGGATCCGTTCCTATCGAGTGGAGGGTAGCCAATGTAACCCCACTTTTTAAAAAAGGAGGGAGAGAGAAAAAAGGGAATTATAGAGCGGTCAGCCTGACCTCAGTCGTGGGTAAAATGATGGAATCAATTATTCAGGATGTCATAGCTGTGCATTTGGAAAATGGTGACCTGATAGGTCCAAGTTAGTATGGATTTGTGAAAGGGAAATCATGCTTGACAAACCTTCTGGAATTTTTTGAGGATGTTTCCAGTGAAGTGGACAAGGGAGAACCAGTTGATGTGATATATTTGGACTTTCAGAAGGCTTTCGACAAGATCCCACACAAGAGATTAATGTGCAAAGTTAAAGCACATGGGATTGTGGGTAGTGTGCTGACGTGGATTGAGAACTGGTTGTCAGACAGGAAGCAAAGAGTAGGAGTAAATGGGTACTATTCAGAATGGCAGGCAGTGACTAATGGGGTACCGCAAGGTTCTGTGCTGGGGCCCCAGCTGTTTACATTGTACATTAATGATTTAGAGGAGGGGATTAAATGTAGTATCTCCCAATCTGCGGATGACACCAAGTTGGGTGGCAGTGTGAGCTGCGAGGAGGATGCTATGAGGCTGCAGATTGACTTGGATCGGTTTGGTGAGTGGGCAAATACATGGCAGATGAAGTATAATGTGGATAAATGTGAGGTTATCCACTTTGGTGGTAAAAACAGCGAGACAGACTATTATCTGAATGGTGACAGATTGGGGAAAGGGGAGGTGCAACGAGACCTGGGTGTCATGGTACATCAGTCATTGAAGGTTGGCATGAAGGTACAGCAGGCGGTTAAGAAAGCAAATGGCATGTTAGCCTTCCTAGCGAGGGGATTTGAGTACAGGGGCAGGGAGGTGTTGCTGCAGTTGTACAGGGCCTTGGTGAGGCCACACCTGGAGTATTGTGTGCAGTTTTGGTCTCCTAACTTGAGGAAGGACATTCTTGCTATTAGGGACTGCAGCGAAGATTCACCAGACTGATTCCCGGGATGGTGGGACTGACCTTGCAAGAAAGCCTGGATCAACTGGGCTTGTATTCACTGGAGTTCAGAAGAATGAGAGGGGACCTCACAGAAACGTTTAATATTCTGACGGGTTTAGACAGGTTAGATGCAGGAAGAATGTTCCCAATGTTGGGGAAGTCCAGAACCAGGGGTCACAGTCTAAGGATAAGGGATAAGCCATTTAGGACCGAGATGAGGAGAAACGTCTTCACCCAGAGAGTGGTGAACTTTGGAATTCTCTACCACAGAAAGTAGTTGAGGCCAGTTCACTAAATATATTAAAAAAGGAGTTAGATTGAGTCCTTAATACTCGGGGATCAAGGGGTATGGCGAGAAAGCAGGAAGGGGGTACTGAAGTTGCATGTTCAGCCATGAACTCCTTGAATGGCGGTGCAGGCTAGAAGGGCTGAATGGCCTACTCCTTCACCTATTTGCTATGTTTCTATGTTTCTATATCCGTATAGATATTAACAATCATATTTTTCGATAATTCCAGTGAAGGCTACCAGTTCTGCAACTTGAGCTGACGACCCCCCATTAATTCGCCCTGATTCAACTGTCTCTGCATCCTGCTTAACTACGGCCCATCCGGTATGAGGTCGACCCTCTACGTATTTTCGTGAGCCGTCCACAAACAAGGTTTGTTCTGCGGTTTGAAGAGGGGCGTCTTTTATTCTATCCTCTTCCATATCCTCACATACCTCTTCACAAAAGTGGGGTTCCCCCTCACCTATCATACCTTCTGCGGGGTTGTTTCCTATATCCTTAATTATGGTTACCGCTTTGTTGGGTGGCAAGAGGACTGCTTCCCACTTTGCCCGTCTCATATTAGATACGGTTCTCAGTTTTCCTGTGTTTAACATTTCTACCAATGTGTGTTTAGTGTGGAGAATGATGTTCCAAGTCACAACTCCCACTAACGTTTTTTGCCCTTTGGTGTTCTGCAGCTCTACCCATATAGATTCCACATCATCCAAGCTAATGTCCTTCCGAACTATTGCCTTAATTTCCTCTTTAACCAGCAATGCTACCCCACCTCCTTTTCCTTTTATTCTATCTTTCCTGAATGTTGAATAGCCCTGGATGTTGAGTTCCCAGCCCTGATCATCCTGGAGCCACGTCTCCGTAATCCCAATCACATCATATTTGTTAACATCTATTTGCACAGTTAATTCATCCACCTTATTGCGGACACTCCTTGCATTAAGACACAAAGCCTTCAAGCTTGTTTTTTTAACACGATTTGTCCTTTTAGAAATTTGCTGTACAATGGCCCTTGTTGTTCTTTGCCTTGGGTTTCTCTGCCCTCCACTTTTCCACATCTCCTTTCTGTCTTTTGCTTTTGCCTCCTTTTTGTTTCCCTCTGTCTCCCTGCATTGGTTCCCATCCCCCTGCCATATTAGTTTAACTCCTCCCCAACAGCACTAGCAAACACTCCCCCTAGGATATTGGTTTCGGTCCTGCCCAGATGCAGACCGTCCGGTTTGTACTGGTCCCACCTCCACCAGAACCGGTTCCAATGCCCCAGGAATTTGAATCCCTCCCTGCTGCATCTGCGCTATCCTGCGATTCCTACTCTGACTATCACGTGGCACTGGTAGCAATCCCGAGATTACTACTTTTGAGGTCCAACTTTTTAATTTACCTCCTAGCTCCCTAAATTCACAGTAGATATCCATTCGGGGTCGTACACGATTATATGACAGCATCGGGGAGAAAGGGTTTTATCACAACTAGCGGACATCCCATAAAGCATCAGCTAAGAATAGAAGCTCTTTTAGCAGCCAGTAATAAACCAAAACAAGTAGCGGTTATTAAAATTAAAGCCCACAGGAGGGAGCCGGACCGAACCAGTCCAGATTGGCTGAGTCACCAGGGGAATAAAGCTGCAGACGAAGCTGCACAGAAGGCATTAGAACAAGAGGAGTGTGAGGACGCCTCAGTCAGTGCTGCTGGGGCCCGAGACGAACAGAAAAGTATTGAGAAACTACCCCAGGACACTTCTGAGGAGGAAATAGGTATGTGGACAAAGCAGGGCGCAACGCAAGGGAAGGATAACGTTTGGAGACGAAACGACAAGGTAATGGCGCCTGAATGCATACAGAATACCTGACTGCAGTTGCATCATGGCCTGTCTCATTCAGGACGAGAGGCCATGACCGGGAATCTTGGGAGAGATTGGTGGTGGAAGGGGATGGGGATAGATATTGCTAAATATTGTCATCGATGCGTTATGTGCGCCACAATATAATCCAGGCAGGCCCATTAAAATTAAAATGGGACACCAGCCCCGTCCACGGGGGCCATGGGAACACGTACAAATTGATTTCACAGGTCCTTTGCCCCCATCCCATGGAAAAAGATATTGCCGAGTGATTATAGATCAATTTACCTGGTGGGTGGAAGATTTCCCCACACGTGATTGCACTGCCTCAACAGTGGCAAGGATATTGATCGAGCAGGTGATTCCCGAATGGGGAGTGCCTCTTCAAATAGATTCCGACCAAGGCACCCACTTCACCGGAAAAATTGTAAAAACAATATGCCAGCTGATGGGCATAAAACAAAAATTCCACATACCCTACCACTTGCAGAGTTCTGGAATGGTAGAGCGCATGAACCGTACCCTTAAGAACGCCCTGGCAAAGGCCATGCAAACGTCAGGAATAATCTGGACAGAAGTATTACCCATTATATTGATGAAGTTAAGAGCCACGACAAACCGGACAACCGGATTCACTCCTTATGAACTAATGACAGGAAGGGCGTTGCAATTACCAGAGAACATCATAACAAGGGGGGGGGGGCGATGTAGGCCCATTAAAAGACAAAATAAAACGGTATGTTTTGGAACTAAGTACTCAATTAAAAGGGATGCGTAACTTAGTTAGGGACAATCAGGAAGAAAGAGACACGGAAGCAGAGCTCACAAAGCTCCCTGAAGTTCCGTTGGCAGGAAGTCGCGTGGTGGTAAGGGTCCTCCTTGGAAAATCGGGGTTTGCCAAGAATGGATAGGACCATATGAGGTTATAATCAGCGGGGACACTTGTGCCTGCATCGATGTGAAAGGGAACGGATATAGGAAGCATTGGAACCAGCTTAAGATTTTTGAACCAGCCGTTTAGCACACGTATTAGTTGTTGTTGTTTGTCTATTTACAGATTGACAGCGAGAGATGCTTCAAGCAAGCCATACGGCCATTTTGCCTTTGACTATTTGTTAAATATAGAGTAATAAGATGATGAAATTATATATTGCGATCGGTGCGATTATCATAGTTCGTGTTAGGTCCGGCCTTCTAGCTAGAACGAAACGAGAGTTACATGTAAATACCTTTTTGCACATGTCGTATGTTTATGCGCAAAATGAGAACTTTTCTAGTTGCTGGGTATGTTCGCACATCCCCATACATAGCAAACGAGGCATCCCTTTGAGGTCAATCTCCCTTAACATCTCGGAAGTAGCAGAGTGCGTAATGCGACAAAACGGTACAGGGGAAGTAAATGATACTTGGAACCAGAGTGGGGATAAAGAAACGTGGAGATCGGGGGGGTACCTTTTGGATGCATTTGACGGATGGTACCAGCCGGAATACAATAGGTCGGTACGACCCCCGTTCCTGCTTTTGAAGAACACCTCAGGAGTTGGAAGGCCCACCGCTGACATTTGTTTCACTTGAGACCTGACAGGTGATGAAACGGGTTTTGTAGCAGAATATAGCAATTGTACGCAATACTTTAACCTCACCAGGTGGAACATAATAGCCAGCGAAACAACGAACCAGGGGTTCTTTGAAATGGAGGGTTTGAAGAATCAGACAAGTAGCCAAGACTGGGACCCTAAGATTAGGTGGCGACGGGGGCTGAGAGAGCGATTGGGATCGAATCTAACAGCATAAAATGGCACTTATTTTGTGTGCGGGCATAAGGCACCCCTGGTTGCCTCAGAACTGGAGGGGGTCCGGTTATTTGGGATATGTGCTCCCTTTTGTCAGACGGGTACCTACTTTAGCAGAAGTAAGACACCAGGTCGATTAAGACGAGATCTTACCCCGGTAGAGAGGCTATTTGGGGTCATGATGCACCCATTCGGGATAGGACGCTCCATGGATGAATTACGAAATCTAAAGAGGGTACTAGAACAGATAGTGAACGACACTGCTGAAGCAATAGAGGGCATAACGGCTGAAATGGTAGCCATACGCACAATGGTACTCCAGAACCGAATGGCCCTAGATTATATACCAGCACAAAGTGGGGGCAAATGTGCCTTAATTGGAGCTGAATTTCGCACTTACATTCCCGATAATTCAGAAAACATAACCAACTTCGCTGTTCACATACGAAGGTAGGTAAATAAGTTATCCACAACAGAGGAGGACCTGGCTGGTTTGACTGGCTGTTAGGGGATCCTGGCGGTCCTATCTTATGCATGGAGCAAATAATCTGGTTGTACTAATAATTACTTGCTGTCTGGTTATTGGGTGTTTTAATATCTGCTGTAAAGGAATGATGGCTCGACTGATATCAGTAGCCAGTGTAATCGCCGAAGAAGAAGCACACCTGATGGAAATACCTGAAGACACCAAGGATGAAGAAACAGACGACACTGACACAGACCCTAATCTTTGAAGTGTAGCCTAGAGCTGCAGGCAAGGTGGCCGTATGGAACATCAGGGAAGTAACATATCCCAAAGGACGAATATGACAACATGATACTATCATTGTGGTCATCTGGATTTCGTGAACATCATCCAGGACCAAAGGGGGAATATTTTTGGAGCAGATTATTGGACATATACTTGATTGTATACGGGACCAGACATTTGTTTTATTTTCCCCTTTAATGAATTTTGTAAGGGGCAATACTGATGTATTATGCTGTATATATATAAAAAACAGTTCGACTTCAAGGTATGCTGGCCTTGAGTTATGGAGATAGGAAAGTGAGATAATGAATACTGGAGAGTTACGTGCTGGGTATGTTTGTTTATACCGGTGCCAAAAGCCTGCACTTGTTTATACTGCCCTGTCACAATGAAGGATGGTTTATATTAAAAGCTTAGCCTTCGATAGTAAAAGCTTTGTAGTGCTAAAGCATGTGTTGTAAAGTAACGTAATTTGTAAGATAAAAAGAACTTACTGAAGATACCAATTTGAGAAATGGTCAGAGACAGGGATATCTAACACTTCTCCCAAAGCTTTGCCTCCGATTTAATAAACCTCTCTTTAAATATTATACAGTCTCGAAAATATTTTTCCACAACAACATAGTAATTGGAAGTGGGATTATACTGGGATAACCTCTTGCAGTCTGGTGCAGATACGCTGGTAAACATAGAAAACATAGACAATAGGTGCAGGAGTAGGCCATTCGGCCCTTCGAGCCTGCACCGCAAATACTGCAGGCAGTCTAATACGGCCAGAAAGGTATGCCGGATTGGTTCGATCGCGTGGCTGTGTCGAAGAGGAATTATCCCAGATTTTCTTCCGCAATTGCCTCGGATTTTGCCTTGTTTTTTTGCCTCTCCCAGTGGATCGCAGGCTTCCAGGTACTGATGCGTAGAATGCTGAGGGCAAGGGGTCTCGCAGTTGTGTGGGGCAGACTGCTTTGGCATGATGCTCTTTTCTTGTCTGCCATCGTTCATTGTTCATAGTTTTATATGTGACCTTCAGAGCTGCTGACTGAGGGCCGTCTTGATCGTTATCGGCCGGCACGGATACGTTAGTCCGAAGTGACCTCCTTCTGCACTGTGAATTTCTATGGTTCTATGTTTTTAGCGGGAGCAAAAAGATAACTATGGGCCTATTAGAGACCATAAAGGAAATTATGGAGGGGGAAGAGGTGGGACCGATTCTTAGTGAATGCTTCGCATCCCTTTTCACAGAAGAGAGGATCGATGCAGAGTTTGTAATGAAGGAGGAGGAGTGTGAAACATTGGACGTGATAAATATGGTGAGAGAGTATTATCATGTGTATTAAGGGGCTTAGTAGCTTTAAAAGTGGATAAATCACTCGGAACGGATGAAAAAGTAACCCAGGATTTTAAGAGAAGCAAAAGAGGAAATAGCAGACGCTCTGAGCATCATTTTCCAATCCTCTCTTGCTGCAGGTGCGGTGCCAGAGGACTGGAGGACCGCTAATGTTTTAAACTTATTTTAAAAGGGAGAAAGTTACATACCGACTATATACAGGCCAGTCAACCTAACTTCGGTGGTGGGAAAATTATTGGAAAAAATACGGTAGGACACGATGTATCTTCATTTGTAAAGGAACAGATTAATGAATGACAGTCAGCTTGGATTTGTCAAGTGAATTTCGTGTCTGACTAACTTGATTACATTTTTCAAAAAAGTAACCAGTAGTGTTGATAAGGGCAGTGCGTATGATATAATGTATATGAAAGTTAGAAAACCATTTCATAAGGTCCCACAGGTCAGATTGTTGACGAAATTAATAGCCCTTGGAGTCCAGGGCAAAGTGGCAAGTTTGATACAAAATTGTCCAGGAGACAGGAAGCAAAGTCTAAGGATTGGTGCTTGTTCTTGTGATTGGAACGCTGTCTACAATGTGGTTGCAAATGGCTCAGTTCTGGATCGCTTGTATTTTGTAGTATACATCAATGTCTTGGACTTAAATATTTGGGTTTTGATTGAGATGTTTGCAGATTACACTAAAATAGGCTGCGTGGTTGATAATGAGGAAGTAAGCTGCGCGCAGCAGGAATATATCAATGTACTGGTCAGGTGTGCAGCACAGTGTCAAACGGAATTATCTCCAGAAAAGTAAGAGGTAATACAATTTTGGAGGTCTAACAAACCAACGAATACACATTAAAAGGTACGACACTTAAAAGTGCAGTGGAACAAAGAGTACTTGCTCTGCAGGTCCTCAGCTCCCTGAAGGTAGCAGGCCAGGAAGATAAGGTGGGTAAGAAGACATATGTAATGCTGCCCTTTAATAGTCGAAGCATTGAATACAAGAGCAAGGATTTTATGTTTGAAATGTCCAAAACCCTGGTTAAGCAGCAGCTGGAGTAGAGGAGACTTACAAGAATGTTGCCTGGACTGGAGAATTTCAGCTATGAGGAAAGATTGGAGATGCAGGATCTGTTTTGTTTGTAACAGAGGAGGCTAAGGAGAGACATGATTCAGCTGGCTAAAATTATGAGTGGCCAGTATAGATTGGATAGGAAGGATATGTTTCCATTCGCAGAGGGGAAAACATCATTCCACACATCATTCCACATTCATCCCGCACCTCATTCCACACATCATTCCACACATCATTCCACACATCATTCCACACCTCATTCCGCACCTCATTCCACACATCAGTCCACACATCATTCCACACATCATTCCACACATCATTCCACACCTCATTCCACAAATCATTCCACACATCATTCCACACCTCATTCTAAACATCATTCCACACATTAGTCCGCACATCATTCACTGATCATTCCACACATCATACCACAATTCATTCCACACATCATTCCACGCATCATTTCACGCATCATTCCACATATCATTCCACACCATAATTGCAAACCTCATTCCACAAATTATTGCACACATCATCCCACACCTCATTCAACAAATTATTCCAAACATCATTCCACACATCATTCCACTCAGCATTCCACACAGCATTCCACAATTCATTCCACACATTATTGCACACATCATTCCAAACATCATTCCACATATCATTTGACACATCATTACACATATTATTCCACACATCATTCTACACATCATTGCACACATCATTCCACACATCATTCCACACATCATTCCACACCTCATTCCAAACATCATTCCACACATCATTCCAAACATCATTCGACACATCATTCCACAACTCATTCCACACGTCATCCCACACGTCATTCCAAATATCATTCCAAACTTCATTCCTAACCTCATTCCACACATCATTCCACACGGCATTCCACACATCATTCCACACATCATTCCACACATCATTCCACATATCATTTGACATATCATTCCGCACATTATGCCACACATCATTCGACATATCATTGTACACATCATTCCACACATCATTCCACACCTCATTCGACACCTCATTCCACATCTCATTCCAAACATCATTCTAAACATCATTCCACACACCATTCCACACATGATTCCACACCTCATTTCACACATCATTCCGCACATCATTCCACACATCATTCCACTCATCATTCCACACATCATTCCTCAATTTATTCCACACCTTATTCCAAGCATCATTCCACGCATCATTCCACATATCATTTCACACATCTTTCCACAAATCATTCCACACATCATCCCACACATCATTCAATATATCATTACAAACCTCATTCCACACATCCTTCCACACATCATTCCACACATCATTCGACACATCATTGCACAATTCATTCCACACATCAATCCACGCATCATTCCACGCATCATTCCACACATCATTCCACACATCATTTCACACATCATTCTACATATCATTGCACACATCATTCCACACATCATTCCACACATCATTCCACACCTCATTCCACATTTCATTCCACACATCATTCCACACACAATTCCACGCATCATTCCACTCATCATTCCACACATCATTCCTCAATTTATTCCACACCTTATTCCAAGCATCATTCCACGCATCATTCCACATATCATTTCACACATCTTTCCACAAATCATTCCACACATCATCCCACACATCATTCAATATATCATTACAAACCTCATTCCACACATCCTTCCACACATCATTCCACACATCATTCGACACATCATTGCACAATTCATTCCACACATCATTTCACACATCATTCTACATATCATTGCACACATCATTCCACACATCATTCCACACATCATTCCACACCTCATTCCACATCTCATTCCACACATCATTCCACACACAATTCCACGCATCATTCCACAAATCATTCCACAGCACATTCCAAACATCATTCCACAACTCATTCCACACGTCATTCCACACGTCATTCCACATATCATTCCACACATCATTCCAAACCTCATTTCACATATCATTCCACACATCATTCCACACGTCATTCCACACATCATTCCACACATTATTCCTCACATAATTCCACATATCATTTAAGACATCATTCCACACATTATTCCACACATCATTCTACACATCATTGTACACATCATTCCACACATCATTCCACTCCTCATTCCACACCTCATTCCAAATCTCATTCCACACATCATTCTACACATCATTCCACACACCATTCCACACAAGATTCCACACCTCATTTCACACATCATTCCGCACATCTTTCCACACATAATTCCACTCATCATTCCACACATCATTCCTCAATTCATTCTACACCTCTTTCCACGCATCATTCCACGCATCATTCCACATATCATTTCACAAATCATTCCACAAATCATTCCACACATCATCCCACACATCATTCAACATATCATTACAAACCTTATTCCACACATCCTTCCATACATCATTCCACACATCATTCCAAACATCATTCCACACATCATTGCACAAATCATTCCACAAATCATTCTAAACATCATTCTAAACATCATTCCACATATCATTCCACACATCAATACACTTATCATTCCACACATCATTCCACAATTCATTTCACAGTTCATTCCACACATCAATCCACGCATCATTCCACGCATCATTCCACATATCATTGCACACATCATTCCACACATCATTCAACACATCTTTGAACACATCATTCTACACATCATTGCACACATCATTCCACAAATCATTCCACACATCATTCCACACCTCATTCCACACCTCATTCCACACATCATTCCACACACCATTCCACACATCTTTCCACATATCATTCCACAGCGCGTTCCACACATCATTCCACAACACATTCCACACGTCATTCCACATGTCATTTCACATATCATTCCACACATCATTACAAACCTCATTTCACACATCATTCCACACATTATTCCACACGGCATTCCACACATCATTCCACACATATTTTCCACACATCATTCCACACATCATTCCACACATCATTCTACACATCATTGCACACATCATTCCACACACCCTTCCACCCATCATTTCACACGTGATTCTACATCTCATTCCACACATCATTCCACACACCATTGCACACATCATTCCACAAATCATTCCACAGCTCATTCCAAACATCATTCCACAACTCATTCTACAAGTCATTCCACACGTCATTCCACATATCATTCCACACATCATTCCAAACCTCATTTCACATATCATTCCACACATCATTCCACATGACATTCCACACATCATTCCACACATCATTCCTCACATAATTCCACATTTCATTTAAGACATAATTCCAAATCATTCCACACCTCATTCGACACCTCATTCCACATCTCATTCCACACATCATTCTACACATCATTCCACACACCATTCCACAAGTCATTCCACATGTCATTCCACATATCATTCCACACATCATTCCAAACCTCATTTCACATATCATTCCACACATCATTCCTCAATTCATTCCACACCTTATTCCAAGCATCATTCCACGCATCATTCCACATATCATTTCACACATCTTTCCACAAATCATTCCACGCATCATCCCACAGTTCATTCAACATATCATTACAAACCTCATTCCACACATCCTTCCAAGCATCATTCCACACATCATTCCACACATCATTGCACAAATCATTCCGGACATCATTCCACACAGCATTCTAAACATCATTCCACACATCAATATAATCATCATTCCACACATCATTGCACAATTCATTCCACAATTCATTCCACACAGCAATCCACGCATCATTCCACTCATCATTCCACACATCATTCCACACATCATTCCACACATCATTCCACACATCATTCTAAACATCATTGCACACATCATTCCACAAATCATTCCACACTTCATTCCACACCTCATTCCACACCACATTCCTCACATCATTCCAGACACCATTCCACACATCTTTCCACATATCATTCCACAGCGCGTTCCACACATCATTCCACAACTCATTCCACACGTCATTCCACACGTCATTCCACATATCATTCCACACATCATTCCAAACCTCATTTCACACATCATTCCACACATGATTCCACACGGCATTCCACACATCATTGCACACATCATTCTACACATCATTGCACACCTCATTCCACATCTCATTCCACACATCATTCCACACACCATTCCACACATCATTCCACAAATCATTCCACAGCTCATTTCAAACATCATTCCACAACTGATTCCACACGTCAATCCACACGTCATTCCACATATCATTCCACACATCATTCCAAACTTCATTTCACATATCATTCCATGCATCATTCCTCACGTCATTCCACACATCATTCCACACATTATTCCTCACATAATTCCACATATCATTTAAGACATCGTTCCACACCTCATTCCACACATCATTCCAAACCTCATTCCACACATCATTCCACACATCATTCCACACATCATTCCACATATCATTATACACATCGTTCCACACATCATTCCACACATCATTCCACACCTCATTCCACAACTCATTCACACATCATTCCACACCTCATTCCACACATCATTCCACACATCATTCCAACCAACATTCCACACATCATTCCACAACTCACTCCACACGTCATTCCACATACCATTCCAAACATCATTCCAAACCTCATTTCACACATCATCCCACACATCATTCCACACGGCATTCCACACATCATTCCACACATCATTCCACACATCATTCCACACATCATTCCACATATAATTTGACACATCATTCCACAAATTATTCCACACATCATTCTACACATCATTGTACTCATCATTCCACACACCATTCTACTCCTCATTCCACACCTCATTCCACATCTCATTCCACACATCATTCTACACATCATTCCACACACCATTCCACATATGATTCCACATCTCATTACACACATCATTCCGCACATCATTCCACACATCATTCCACTCATCATTCCACAAATCATTCCACAGCTCATTCCAAACATCATTCCACAACTCATTCCACAAGTCATTCCACACGTCATTCCACATATCATTCCACACATCATTCCAAACCTCATTTCACATATCATTCCACAGATCATTCCACATGACATTCCACACATCATTCCACACATCATTCCTCACATAATTCCACATTTCATTTAAGACATCATTCCAAATCATTCCACACCTCATTCGACACCTCATTTCACATCTCATTCCACACATCATTCTACACATCATTCCACACACCATTCCACACATGATTCCACACCTCATTTCACACATCAGTCCGCACATCATTCCACACATCATTCCACTCATCATTCCACGCATCATTCCTCAATTCATTCCACACCTTATTCCAAGCATCATTCCACGCATCATTCCACATATCATTTCACACATCTTTCCACAAATCATTCCACGCATCATCCCACACATCATTCAACATATCATTACAAACCTCATTCCACACATCCTTCCAAACATCATTCCACACATCATTGCACAATTCATTCCACAATTCATTCCACACAGCAATCCACGCATCATTCCACTCATCATTCCACACATCATTCCACACATCATTCCACACATCATTCCACAAATCATTCCATACATCATTCCACACCTCATTCCACACCTCATTCCACACATCATTCCACACACCATTCCACACATCTTTCCACATATCATTCCACAGCGCGTTCCACACATCATTCCACAACACATTCCACACGTCATTCCACATGTCATTTCATATATCATTCCACATATCATTACAAACCTCATTTCACACATCATTCCACACATTATTCCACACGGCATTCCACACATCATTCCACACATATTTTCCACACATCATTCCACACATCATTCCACACATCATTCTACACATCATTGCACACATCATTCCACACATCATTCCACTCATCATTTCACACCTCATTCTACATCTCATTCCACACATTATTCCATACACCATTCCACACATCAATCCACAAATCATTCCACAGCTCATTCCAAACATCATTCCAAACCTCATTTCACATACCATTCCACACATCATTCCTCAATTCATTCTACACCTTATTCCAAGCATCATTCCACGCATCATTCCACATATCATTTCACACATCTTTCCACAAATCATTCCACGCATCATCCCACACATCATTCAACATATCATTACAAACCTCATTCCACACATCCTTCCAAGCATCATTCCACACATCATTCCACACATCATTGCACAAATCATTCCGCACATCATTCCACACAGCATTCTAAACATCATTCCACACATCAATACAATCATCATTCCACACATCATTGCACAATTCATTCCACAATTCATTCCACACAGCAATCCACGCATCATTCCACTCATCATTCCACACATCATTCCACACAGCATTCCACACATCATTCCACACATCATTCTAAACATCATTGCACACATCATTCCACAAATCATTCCACACTTCATTCCACACCTCATTCCACACCACATTCCTCACATCATTCCAGATACCATTCCACACATCTTTCCACATATCATTCCACAGCGCGTTCCACACATCATTCCACAACTCATTCCACACGTCATTCCACACGTCATTCCACATATCATTCCACACATCATTCCAAACCTCATTTCACACATCATTCCACACATCATTCCACACGGCATTCCACACATCATTGCACACATCATTCTACACATCATTGCACACATCATTCCACACATCATTGCACACATCATTCCACACCTCATTCCACATCTCATTCCACACATCATTCCACACACCATTCCACACATCATTCCACAAATCATTCCACAGCTCATTTCAAACATCATTCCACAACTCATTCCACACGTCATTCCACATATCATTTCACACAGCTTTCCACAAATCATTCCACGCATCATCCCACACATCATTCAACATATCATTACAAACCTCATTCCACACATCCTTCCAAACATCATTCCACACATCATTGCACAATTCATTCCACAATTCATTCCACACAGTAATCCAAGCATCATTCCACTCATCATTCCACACATCATTCCACACATCATTCCAAACATCATTCCACACATCATTCCACACATCATTCTAAACATCATTGCACACATCATTCCACAAATCATTCCACACTTCATTCCACACCTCATTCCACACCACATTCCTCACATCATTCCAGACACCATTTCACACATCTTTCCACATATCATTCCACAGCGCGTTCCACACATCATTCCACAACTCATTCCACACGTCATTCCACACGTCATTCCACATATCATTCCACACATCATTCCAAACCTCATTTCACACATCATTACACACATCATTCCACACGGCATTCCACACATCATTGCACACATCATTCTACACATCATTGCACACATCATTCCACACACCATTCCACACATCATTCCACACCTCATTCCACATCTCATTCCAAACATCATTCCACACACCATTCCACACATCATTCCACAAATCATTCCACAGCTCATTTCAAACATCATTCCACAACTCATTCCACACGTCAATCCACACGTCATTCCACATATCATTCCACACATCATTCCAAACTTCATTTCACATATCATTCCATGCATCATTCCTCACGTCATTCCATACATCATTCCTCACATAATTCCACATATCATTTAAGACATCGTTCCACACATCATTCCACACATCATTCCAAACCTCATTCCACACATCATTCCACACATCATTCCACACATCATTCCACATATCATTATACACATCGTTCCACACATCATTCCACACATCATTCCACACCTCATTCCACAACTCATTCACACATCATTCCACACCTCATTCCACACGGCATTCCACACATCATTCCACACATCATTCCACACATCATTCCACATATAATTTGACACATCATTCCACAAATTATTCCACACATCATTCTACACATCATTGTACTCATCATTCCACACACCATTCTACTCCTCATTCCACACCTCATTCCACATCTCATTCCACACATCATTCTACACATCATTCCACACACCATTCCACACATGATTCCACACCTCATTTCACACATCATTCCGCACATCATTCCACACATCATTCCACTCATCATTCCACAAATCATTCCACAGCTCATTCCAAACATCATTCCACAACTCATTCCACAAGTCATTCCACACGTCATTCCACATATCATTCCACACATCATTCCAAACCTCATTTCACATATCATTCCACACATCATTCCACATGACATTCCACACATCATTCCACACATCATTCCTCACAAAATTCCACATTTCATTTAAGACATCATTCCAAATCATTCCACACCTCATTCGACACCTCATTTCACATCTCATTCCACACATCATTCTACACATCATTCCACACACCATTCCACACATGATTCCACACCTCATTTCACACATCAGTCCGCACATCATTCCACACATCATTCCACTCATCATTCCACACATCATTCCTCAATTCATTCCACACCTTATTCCAAGCATCATTCCACGCATCATTCCACATATCATTTCACACAGCTTTCCACAAATCATTCCACGCATCATCCCACACATCATTCAACATATCATTACAAACCTCATTCCACACATCCTTCCAAACATCATTCCACACATCATTGCACAATTCATTCCACAATTCATTCCACACAGTAATCCACGCATCATTCCACTCATCATTCCACACATCATTCCACACATCATTCCAAACATCATTCCACACATCATTCCACACATCATTCTAAACATCATTGCACACATCATTCCACAAATCATTCCACACTTCATTCCACACCTCATTCCACACCACATTCCTCACATCATTCCAGACACCATTCCACACATCTTTCCACATATCATTCCACAGCGCGTTCCACACATCATTCCACAACTCATTCCACACGTCATTCCACACGTCATTCCACATATCATTCCACACATCATTCCAAACCTCATTTCACACATCATTACACACATCATTCCACACGGCATTCCACACATCATTGCACACATCATTCTACACATCATTGCACACATCATTCCACACCTCATTCCACACATCATTCCACACCTCATTCCACATCTCATTCCACACATCATTCCACACACCATTCCACACATCATTCCACAAATCATTCCACAGCTCATTTCAAACATCATTCCACAACTCATTCCACACGTCAATCCACACGTCATTCCACATATCATTCCACACATCATTCCAAACTTCATTTCACATATCATTCCATGCATCATTCCTCACGTCATTCCACACATCATTCCTCACGTAATTCCACATATCATTTAAGACATCGTTCCACACATCATTCCACACATCATTCCAAACCTCATTCCACACATCATTCCACACATCATTCCACACATCATTCCACATATCATTATACACATCGTTCCACACATCATTCCACACATCATTCCACACCTCATTCCACAACTCATTCACACATCATTCCACACCTCATTCCACACGGCATTCCACACATCATTCCACACATCATTCCACACATCATTCCACATATAATTTGACACATCATTCCACAAGTTATTCCACACATCATTCTACACATCATTGTACTCATCATTCCACACACCATTCTACTCCTCATTCCACACCTCATTCCACATCTCATTCCAAACATCATTCTACACATCATTCCACACACCATTCCACACATGATTCCACACCTCATTTCACACATCATTCCGCACATCATTCCACACATCATTCCACTCATCATTCCACAAATCATTCCACAGCTCATTCCAAACATCATTCCACAACTCATTCCACAAGTCATTCCACACGTCATTCCACATATCATTCCACACATCATTCCAAACCTCATTTCACTTATCATTCCACACATCATTCCACATGACATTCCACACATCATTCCACACATCATTCCTCACATAATTCCACATTTCATTTAAGACATCATTCCAAATCATTCCACACCTCATTCGACACCTCATTTCACATCTCATTCCACACATCATTCTACACATCATTCCACACACCATTCCACACATGATTCCACACCTCATTTAACACATCAGTCCGCACATCATTCCACACATCATTCCACTCATCATTCCACACATCATTCCTCAATTCATTCCACACCTTATT
Source organism: Pristiophorus japonicus (assembly GCF_044704955.1). Lineage (NCBI taxonomy): Eukaryota > Metazoa > Chordata > Chondrichthyes > Pristiophoridae > Pristiophorus > Pristiophorus japonicus. The sequence goes on from NW_027250649.1 coordinate 1,004,620, forward strand.
CCAAGCATCATTCCACGCATCATTCCACATATCATTTCACACATCTTTCCACAAATCATTCCACGCATCATCCCACACATCATTCAACATATCATTACAAACCTCATTCCACACATCCTTCCAAACATCATTCCACACATCATTGCACAATTCATTCCACAATTCATTCCACACAGTAATCCACGCATCATTCCACTCATCATTCCACACATCATTCCACACATCATTCCAAACATCATTCCACACATCATTCCACACATCATTCTAAACATCATTGCACACATCATTCCACAAATCATTCCACACTTCATTCCACACCTCATTCCACACCACATTCCTCACATCATTCCAGACACCATTCCACACATCTTTCCACATATCATTCCACAGCGCGTTCCACACATCATTCCACAACTCATTCCACACGTCATTCCACACGTCATTCCACATATCATTCCACACATCATTCCAAACCTCATTTCACACATCATTCCACACATCATTCCACACGGCATTCCACACATCATTGCACACATCATTCTACACATCATTGCACACATCATTCCACACATCATTCCACACATCATTCCACACCTCATTCCACATCTCATTCCACACATCATTCCACACAACATTCCACACATCATTCCACAAATCATTCCACAGCTCATTTCAAACATCATTCCACAACTCATTCCACACGTCAATCCACACGTCATTCCACATATCATTCCACACATCATTCCAAACTTCATTTCACATATCATTCCATGCATCATTCCTCACGTCATTCCACACATCATTCCTCACATAATTCCACATATCATTTAAGACATCGTTCCACACATCATTCCACACATCATTCCAAACCTCATTCCACACATCATTCCACACATCATTCCACACATCATTCCACATATCATTATACACATCGTTCCACACATCATTCCACACATCATTCCACACCTCATTCCACAACTCATTCACACATCATTCCACACCTCATTCCACACGGCATTCCACACATCATTCCACACATCATTCCACACATCATTCCACATATAATTTGACACATCATTCCACAAATTATTCCACACATCATTCTACACATCATTGTACTCATCATTCCACACACCATTCTACTCCTCATTCCACACCTCATTCCACATCTCATTCCACACATCATTCTACACATCATTCCACACACCATTCCACACATGATTCCACACCTCATTTCACACATCATTCCGCACATCATTCCACACATCATTCCACTCATCATTCCACAAATCATTCCACAGCTCATTCCAAACATCATTCCACAACTCATTCCACAAGTCATTCCACAAGTCATTCCACATATCATTCCACACATCATTCCAAACCTCATTTCACATATCATTCCACACATCATTCCACATGACATTCCACACATCATTCCACACATCATTCCTCACATAATTCCACATTTCATTTAATACATCATTCCAAATCATTCCACACCTCATTCGACACCTCATTTCACATCTCATTCCACACATCATTCTACACATCATTCCACACACCATTCCACACATGATTCCACACCTCATTTCACACATCAGTCCGCACATCATTCCACACATCATTCCACTCATCATTCCACACATCATTCCTCAATTCATTCCACACCTTATTCCAAGCATCATTCCACGCATCATTCCACATATCATTTCACACATCTTTCCACAAATCATTCCACGCATCATCCCACACATCATTCAACATATCATTACAAACCTCATTCCACACATCCTTCCAAACATCATTCCATACATCATTGCACAATTCATTCCACAATTCATTCCACACAGTAATCCACGCATCATTCCACTCATCATTCCACACATCATTCCACACATCATTCCAAACATCATTCCACACATCATTCCACACATCATTCTAAACATCATTGCACACATCATTCCACAAATCATTCCACACTTCATTCCACACCTCATTCCACACCACATTCCTCACATCATTCCAGACACCATTCCACACATCTTTCCACATATCATTCCACAGCGCGTTCCACACATCATTCCACAACTCATTCCACACGTCATTCCACACGTCATTCCACATATCATTCCACACATCATTCCAAACCTCATTTCACACATCATTCCACACATCATTCCACACGGCATTCCACACATCATTGCACACATCATTCTACACAACATTGCACACATCATTCCACACATCATTCCACACATCATTCCACACCTCATTCCACATCTCATTCCACACATCATTCCACACACCATTCCACACATCATTCCACAAATCATTCCACAGCTCATTTCAAACATCATTCCACAACTTATTCCACACGTCAATCCACACGTCATTCCACATATCATTCCACACATCATTCCAAACTTCATTTCACATATCATTCCATGCATCATTCCTCACGTCATTCCACACATCATTCCTCACATAATTCCACATATCATTTAAGACATCGTTCCACACATCATTCCACACATCATTCCAAACCTCATTCCACACATCATTCCACACATCATTCCACACATCATTCCACATATCATTATACACATCGTTCCACACATCATTCCACACATCATTCCACACCTCATTCCACAACTCATTCACACATCATTCCACACCTCATTCCACACGGCATTCCACACATCATTCCACACATCATTCCACACATCATTCCACATATAATCTGACACATCATTCCACAAATTATTCCACACATCATTCTACACATCATTGTACTCATCATTCCACATACCATTCTACTCCTCATTCCACACCTCATTCCACATCTCATTCCACACATCATTCTACACATCATTCCACACACCATTCCACACATGATTCCACACCTCATTTCACACATCATTCCGCACATCATTCCACACATCATTCCACTCATCATTCCACAAATCATTCCACAGCTCATTCCAAACATCATTCCACAACTCATTCCACAAGTCATTCCACACGTCATTCCACATATCATTCCACACATCATTCCAAACCTCATTTCACATATCATTCCACACATCATTCCACATGACATTCCACACATCATTCCATACATCATTCCTCACATAATTCCACATTTCATTTAAGACATCATTCCAAATCATTCCACACCTCATTCGACACCTCATTCACATCTCATTCCACACATCATTCTACACATCATTCCACACACCATTCCACACATGATTCCACACCTCATTTCACACATCAGTCCGCACATCATTCCACACATCATTCCACTCATCATTCCACACATCATTCCTCAATTCATTCCACACCTTATTCCAAGCATCATTCCACGCATCATTCCACATATCATTTCACACATCTTTCCACAAATCATTCCACGCATCATCCCACACATCATTCAACATATCATTACAAACCTCATTCCACACATCCTTCCAAACATCATTCCACACATCATTGCACAATTCATTCCACAATTCATTCCACACAGTAATCCACGCATCATTCCACTCATCATTCCACACATCATTCCACACATCATTCCAAACATCATTCCACACATCATTCCACACATCATTCTAAACATCATTGCACACATCATTCCACAAATCATTCCACACTTCATTCCACACCTCATTCCACACCACATTCCTCACATCATTCCAGACACCATTCCACACATCTTTCCACATATCATTCCACAGCGCGTTCCACACATCATTCCACAACTCATTCCACACGTCATTCCACACGTCATTCCACATATCATTCCACACATCATTTCAAACCTCATTTCACACATCATTCCACACATCATTCCACACGGCATTCCACACATCATTGCACACATCATTCTACACATCATTGCACACATCTTTCCACATATCATTCCACACATCATTCCACACCTCATTCCACATCTCATTCCACACATCATTCGACACACCATTCCACACATCATTCCACAAATCATTCCACAGCTCATTTCAAACATCATTCCACAACTCATTCCACACGTCATTCCACACTTCATTCCACATATCATTCCACACATCATTCCAAACCTCATTTCACATATCATTCCACACATCATTCCTCACATAATTCCACATATCATTTAAGACATCGTTCCACACATCATTCCACACATCATTCCAAACCTCATTCCACACATCATTCCACACATCATTCCACACATCATTCCACATAACATTATACACATCGTTCCACACATCATTCCACACATCATTCCACACATCATTCCACAACTCATTCACACATCATTCCACACCTCATTCCACACATCATTCCACACATCATTCCAACCAACATTCCACACATCATTCCACAACTCACTCCACACGTCATTCCACATACCATTCCAAACATCATTCCAAACCTCATTTCACACATCATCCCACACATCATTCCACACGGCATTCCACACATCATTCCACACATCATTCCACACATCATTCCACATATAATTTGACACATCATTCCACAAATTATTCCACACATCATTCTACACATCATTGTACTCATCATTCCACACATCATTCTACTCCTCATTCCACACCTCATTCCACACATCATTCCACAAATCATTCCACAGCTCATTCCAAACATAATTCCACAACTCATTCCACAAGTCTTTCCACACGTCATTCCACATATCATTCCACACATCATTCCAAACCTCATTTCATATATCATTCCACACATCATTCCACATGGCATTCCACACGTCATTCCACACATCATTCCTCAATTCATTCCACACCTTATTCCAAGCATCATTCCACGCATCATTCCACATATCATTTCACACATCTTTCCACAAATCATTCCACGCATCATCCCACACATCATTCAACATATCATTACAAACCTCATTCCACACATCCTTCCAAACATCATTCCACACATCATTGCACAATTCATTCCACAATTCATTCCACACAGTAATCCACGCATCATTCCACTCATCATTCCACACATCATTCCACACATCATTCCAAACATCATTCCACACATCATTCCACACATCATTCTAAACATCATTGCACACATCATTCCACAAATCATTCCACACTTCATTCCACACCTCATTCCACACCACATTCCTCACATCATTCCAGACACCATTCCACACATCTTTCCACATATCATTCCACAGCGCGTTCCACACATCATTCCACAACTCATTCCACACGTCATTCCACACGTCATTCCACATATCATTCCATACATCATTTCAAACCTCATTTCACACATCATTCCACACATCATTCCACACGGCATTCCACACATCATTCCACAAATCATTCCACAGCTCATTTCAAACATCATTCCACAATTCATTCCACACGTCATTCCACACTTCATTCCACATATCATTCCACACATCATTCCAAACCTCATTTCACATATCATTCCACACATCATTCCTCACATAATTCCACATATCATTTAAGACATCGTTCCACACATCATTCCACACATCATTCCAATCCTCATTCCACACATCATTCCACACATCATTCCACACATCATTCCACATAACATTATACACATCGTTCCACACATCATTCCACACATCATTCCACACATCATTCCACAACTCATTCACACATCATTCCACACCTCATTCCACACATCATTCCACACATCATTCCAACCAACATTCCACACATCATTCCACAACTCACTCCACACGTCATTCCACATACCATTCCAAACATCATTCCAAACCTCATTTCACACATCATCCCACACATCATTCCACACGGCATTCCACACATCATTCCACACATCATTCCACACATCATTCCACATATAATTTGACACATCATTCCACAAATTATTCCACACATCATTCTACACATCATTGTACTCATCATTCCACACATCATTCTACTCCTCATTCCACACCTCATTCCACACATCATTCCACAAATCATTCCACAGCTCATTCCAAACATAATTCCACAACTCATTCCACAAGTCTTTCCACACGTCATTCCACATATCATTCCACACATCATTCCAAACCTCATTTCATATATCATTCCACACATCATTCCACATGGCATTCCACACGTCATTCCACACATCATTCCTCACATAATTCCACATTTCATTTAAGACATCATTCCAAATCATTCCACACCTCATTCGACACCTCATTTCACATCTCATTCCACACATCATTCTACACATCATTCCACACACCATTCCGCACATCATTCCACACATCATTCCACTCATCATTCCACACATCATTCCTCAATTCATTCCACACCTTATTCCAAGCAACATTCCACGCATCATTCCACATATCATTTCACACATCTTTCCACAAATCATTCCACGTATCATCCCACACATCATTCAACATATCATCACAAACCTCATTCCACACATCCTTCCAAACATCATTCCACACATCATTGCACAATTCATTCCACTATTCATTCCACACAGCAATCCACGCATCATTCCACTCATCATTCCACACATCATTCCACACATCATTCCACACATCATTCCACACATCATTCTAAACATCATTGCACACATCATTCCACAAATCATTCCACACTTCATTCCACACCTCATTCCACACCACATTCCTCACATCATTCCAGACACCATTCCACACATCTTTCCACATAACATTCCACAGCGTGTTCGACACATCATTCCACAACTCATTCCACACGTCATTCCACACGTCATTCCACATATCATTCCACACATCATTCCAAACCTCATTTCACACATCATTCCACACATCATTCCACACGGCATTCCACACATCATTGCACACATCATTCTACACATCATTGCACACATCATTCCACATATCATTCCACACATCATTCCACACCTTATTCCACATCTCATTCCACACATCATTCGACACACCATTCCAGACATCATTCCACAAATCATTCCACAGCTCATTTCAAACATCATTCCACTACTCATTCCACACGTCATTCCACACGTCATTCCACATATCATTCCACACATCATTCCAAACCTCATTTCACATATCATTCCATGCATCATTCCTCACGTCATTCCACACATCATTCCACACATCATTCCTCACATAATTCCGCATATCATTTAAGACATCGTTCCACACATCATTCCACACATCATTCCAAACCTCATTCCACACATCATTCCACACATCATTCCACACATCATTCCACATATCATTATACACATCGTTCCACACACCATTCCACACATCATTCCACACCTCATTCCACAACTCATTCACACATCCACTCCACACCTCATTCCACACATCATTCCACACATCATTCCAACCAAAATTCCACACATCATTCCACAACTCACTCCACACGTCATTCCACATACCATTCCAAACATCATTCCAAACCTCATTTCACACATCATCCCACACATCATTCCACACGGCATTCCACACATCATTCCACACATCATTCCACATATAATTTGACACATTATTCCACAAATTATTCCACACATCATTCTACACATCATTGTACTCATCATTCCACACACCATTCTACTCCTCATTCCACACCTCATTCCACATCTCATTCGACACATCATTCTACACTTCATTCCACACACCATTCCACACATGATTCCACACCTCATTCCACTCATCATTCCACACATCATTCCTCATTTCATTCTACACCTCATTCCACGCATCATTCCACCCATCATTCCACATATCATTTCACACATCATTCCACAAATAATTCCACACATCATCCCACACATCATTCCACATATCATTACAAACCTCATTCCACACATCCTTCCACACATCATTCCACACAGAATACACACATCATTCCACACATTATTGCACAAATCATTCCACACATCATTCCTCATATCATTCTAAATATCATTCAGATAGCTTTCCACACGTCAATACACTCATCATTCCACACATCATTGCACAATTCATTCCACAGTTCATTCCACACATCAATCCACGCATCTTTCCACGCATCATTCCACACATCATTGCACACATCATACCACACATCATTCAACACATCTTTGAGCACATCATTCTACACATCATTGCACACATCATGCCACAAACATTCCACACATCATTCCAAACCTCATTCCACACCTCATTCCACACATCATTCCACACACCATTCCACACATCTTTCCACATATCATTCCACAGCGCGTTCCACACATCATTCCACAACACATCCCACACGTCATTCCACACGTCATTTCACATATCATTCCACACATCATTCCAAACCTTATTTCACACATCATTCCACACATCATTGCACAATTCATTCCACACATCAATCCACGCATCATTCCACGCATCATTCCACACATCATTCCACGCATCATTTCACACATCATTCTGCATATCATTCCACACGTCATTCCACATATCATTCCACACATCATTCCAAACCTCATTTCACATATCATTCCACACATCATTCCACATGACATTCCACACATCATTCCACACATCATTCCTCACATAATTCCACATTTCATTTAAGACATCATTCCAAATCATTCCACACCTCATTCGACACCTCATTTCACATCTCATTCCACACATCATTCTACACATCATTCCACACACAATTCCACACATGATTCCACACCTCATTTCACACATCAGTCCGCACATCATTCCACACATCATTCCACTCATCATTCCACACATCATTCCTCAATTCATTCCACACCTTATTCCAAGCTTCATTCCACGCATCATTCCACATATCATTTCACACATCTTTCCACAAATCATTCCACGCATCATCCCACACATCATTCAACATATCATTACAAACCTCATTCCACACATCCTTCCAAACATCATTCCACACATCATTGCACAATTCATTCCACAATTCATTCCACACAGCAATCCACGCATCATTCCACTCATCATTCCACACATCATTCCACACATCATTCTACACATCATTCTAAACATCATTGCACACATCATTCCACAAATCATTCCACACTTCGTTCCACACCTCATTCCACACCACATTCCTCACATCATTCCAGACACCATTCCACACTTCTTTCCACATATCATTCCACAGCGCGTTCCACACATCATTTCACAACTCATTCCACACGTCATTCCACACGTCATTCCACATATCATTCCACACATCATTTCAAACCTCATTTCACACATCATTCCACACATCATTCCACACGGCATTCCAAACATCATTGCACACATCATTCTACACATCATTGCACACATCATTCCACATATCATTCCACACATCATTCCACACCTCATTCCACATCTCATTCCACACATCATTCGACACACCATTCCACACATCATTCCACAAATCATTCCACAGCTCATTTCAAACATCATTCCACAATTCATTCCACACGTCATTCCACACTTCATTCCACATATCATTCCACACATCATTCCAAACCTCATTTCACATATCATTCCATGCATCATTCCTCACGTCATTCCACACATCATTCCACACATCATTCCTCACATAATTCCGCATATCATTTAAGACATCGTTCCACACATCATTCCACACATCATTCCAAACCTCATTCCACACATCATTCCACACATCATTCCACACATCATTCCACATATCATTATACACATCGTTCCACACATCATTCCACACATCATTCCACACCTCATTCCACAACTCATTCACACATCATTCCACACCTCATTCCACACATCATTCCACACATCATTCCAACCAACATTCCACACATCATTCCACAACTCACTCCACACGTCATTCCACATACCATTCCAAACATCATTCCAAACCTCATTTCACACATCATCCCACACATCATTCCACACGGCATTCCACACATCATTCCTCACATCATTCCACACATCATTCCACATATAATTTGACACATTATTCCACAAATTATTCCACACATCATTCTACACATCATTGTACTCATCATTCCACACACCATTCTACTCCTCATTCAACACCTCATTCCACATCTCATTCCACACATCATTCCACACATCATTCCACACACCATTCCACACATGATTCCACACCTCATTTCACACATCATTCCGCACATCATTCCACACATCATTCCACTCATCATTCCACACATCATTCCTCAATTCATTCTACACCTCATTCCACGCATCATTTCACACATCATTCCACAAATAATTCCACACATCATCCCACACATCATTCAACATATCATTACAAACCTCATTCCACACATCCTTCCACACATCATTCCACACATCATTCCACACATCATTCCACACATTATTGCACAAATCATTCCACACATCATTCCTCATATCATTCTAAATATCATTCCACATAGCTTTCCACACGTCAATACACTCATCATTCCACACATCATTCCATACATCATTCCACTCATCATTCCACACCTCATTCCAAACATCATTCCACACATCATTCCACACATCATTCTATACATCATTCCACACATCATTCAACACATCATTCCACACATCATTCTACACATCATTTCACACATCATTCAACACACCATTCCACACATCATTCCACACATCATTCTACACATCATTCGACACCTCATTCCACACACCAGTCCATTAATCATTTCACACATCATTCCACACATCATTCTAGACATCATTCCACACATCTTTCCATACATCATGCCACTCATTATTCCACACCTCATTCCACACCTCATTCCACTCATCATTCCACACCGCATTCCACAAATCATTCTCACATCATTCCACACCTCATTTTAAACATCATTCCACACATCATTCCACAATTCATTCCACACATCATTTAAAGTATCATTCTAAGCATCATTCCTCACATCATTCCACACATCATTCCACACATCATTCCACACATCATTCACACGTCATTCCACACATCATTTCATATATCATTCCACTCATCATTCCACACCTCATTCCAAACATCATTCCACACATCATTCCACACATTATTCCACACATCATTCCATACATCATTACACATGTCATTCCACATCTCTTTCCACACCTCATTCCACACAATATTACACGCCTCATTCCACACATCATTCCACACACCATTGAACCAGCGGTACTAAATTAGTTGAAACATTTCTCATATATTTCCGGGAAAATTTGGCACAACCAAGTGAACGCCTTTGTCATTGATGCTTGATCTACAATTCTAGTTTTCAAATCGTGTGTTCAACCGCCAGTTACTTGTTAGAAATCAGCAGAAAAAAATCAGTTTTCTTGGCTCATGATGCCGTTGCCTGCAAAATGTGTGTTGTATTTATCCGTGCAATATGCATTCAGCAGGATGAATAAAAGCAACGCCTTTTGGAATGCAGGCACTGCATGTTTTGCACTCAACAAAACGTTACATTTTGTTGTTATGCCAGGCATTTTACATTAATGCATTGCAATGCGAACTCACTTTTTACCGGAAACGTATGAGAAATGTTTCAACCAACATATTGCACCTTTGGCTCAATGATGTAATGGTGAGCACTCTGGACTTTGAATTCAGCGATCCAAGTTCAAATCTTGGTAAAAACTGACTTTTTGTTGTCCCAGCTGCTGCAAATTTGGGACAAGCAAGTGAAATACACCTGATACTGGTTTGCAGTTTTGATGCCTTTGTTATTGAAGCTTGATCTACAAGTCTAGTTTTCAAATCGTGTGTTCAACCGGCAGTTACCTGTTACAAATCCGCGTAGGAGAAATCAATTTGTTGTCCAACAAAATTTCCCTCCTAATAAGGATATCCTTCAGTTCCTCCTTCTCACTGGACCTTCGGACCCATCGTACATCGGGACGGTTATTAGCGTCTTCCTTTGAGAAGACAGAACCAAAGTACTTGTTCAATTCGTCTGCCATTTCCTTGTTCCCCATTATAAATTCACGCGAATCCGACGGCAAGAAACCAACGTTTGTCTTCACTAATCTTTTTCTCTTGACATATCGATAGAAGCTTCTGCAGTCATTTTTATTTTACCGGCAAGCTTCCTCTCGTACTTTATTTTCCCCCTGTTAATTAAACCCTTTGTCCTCCTCTGCTGCATTATAAATTTCTTCCACTCCTCCGGCTTCCTACTTTATCTGGCTAATTTGTATGCCTCTTCCTTGGATTGAACACTATCGTTAATGTCCCTTGTTAGCCACGGTTGAGCCACCTTACTCGTTTTATTTTTACTCCAGAATGGTGTACAATTGCTGAAGATCGTCCATATGATCTTAGCAATAGGGTTGCCATTGCCTATCCACCGGCAAGCCTTTAAGTATCATTTACCAATCTAATCTAGACAATTCGCGCCTCATAACATCACTCTCACCCAAGGTGCCTCGCACATTATTGCGAAATAGTCGCTTCTCATTACACATCAACCAGTCTATGATGGCCAGCTCTCGGGTTGGTTCCTCGACATATGGTGTCGAAGTCCATCCCAAATACATTCCAGGAAATCCTCCTCCACCGCATTGCTCATCCATCATATTACACATCCATCATATTACACATCCATCAGATTACACATCCATCCTATTACACATGCAAACGATTACACATCCATCATATTACACATCCATCCTATTACACATCCATCATATTACACATCCTTCCTGTTATAAATCAATCATATTAAACATACATCACATTACACAACTATCCTATTGCAAATCCATCATCTTAACATCCAACATATTACCCATCCATCATAGTACAGATTCATCATATTACACATCCATCCTATTACACATCCATCCTAATACACATCCATCATAGTACACAACCATCATATCACACATCGATCATATTACACATCCATCCTATTACACATCCATCCTATTACACATCCATCATATTATACATCCATCCTATTACACATCAATCATATTACACATCCATCCTATTATACATCCATCATATTACACATCCATCATATTACACATCCATCCTATTACACATCCATCATATTATACATCCATCCTATTACACATCCATCATATTGCACATCCATCCTTTTATACATCCATCCTACTACACATCCACACTATTACACCTCCAACCTAATACACGACCATCATATAGCACATCCATCCTGTTATATATCCATCCTATTGCACAACCATCCTATTACAGATCCATCATATTACACATCCATCCCATTACACATCCATAATATTACACATCCATCATATTACACTTACCTCCGATTGCACACCCATCGTATTTCACATTCATTATATTACACATCGATCATATTACACAACGACCTTATTGCACATCCATCATGTTACACATTCATTCTATTACACATTCATCTTATTACACATCCATTCTATTACACATCCATCCTATTACACATCCATCATATTAGACATCCATCATATTACACATCCATCCTATTAGACATGCATCATATTACACATCCATCCTATTACACATCCATCCTATTGCCAAACCATCATATTATACATCCATCATATTACAAAGCGATCCGATTACACATCCATCATTATACACATCCGTCCTATTACACGTCCATCCGATTACACATCCAACGTATTTCACATCCATCATATTACACATCCATCATATTACACATCTATCCGATTACACATCATCATGTTACACATTCATCCTATTAAACATCCATCCTATTACACCTCCATCATATTGCACATCCATCATATTACACATTCGTCCTATTACACATTCATCAAATTACACATCCATCCTATTACACATCCATCATATTACACATCCATCCTATTACACATCAATCATATGACACTTCCATCTTGTTACATATCCATCATATTACACATAAATCAGAATACATATCCATCCTATTACACACCCATCCTGTTACACATACATCATATTACACATTTTTCATATTAAATTTCCATCCTATTACACATCCATCCATATCAACATCCATGCTATTACACATCCATCCTATTACACATCCATCCTATTACACATCCAACCTATTACACATCCATCATATTGCACATCCATCCTGTTACACATCCATCCTTTTGCACATCCATCATATTACACAACTATCATATTACATATCCATCCTATTAGACATCCATCCTATTACTCATCCATCCTATTACACATCCAAACTATTACACATCCATCATATTGCACATCCATCCTATTATACATCCATTCTATTACACATCCATCATATTACACATCCATCCTATTACACTTCCATCATATTACACATCCATCATATCACACATATATCCTATTACACATCCATCCAATTACACATCCATCATATTACACATCTATCCTATTAAACATCCATCATATTACAAATCTGTCCCATTATACTTCCATCATATTACAAATCCATCGTATCACGCATCCATCATATTACACAATGATCTTATAACACATCTATCCTATTACACATCCATCATGTTAACCATTCATCCTATTGCACCTCCATCATATTACACATCCATCATATTACACATCAATCATATTAGACATCCATCCTATTACACATCCATCCTATTACACATCCAACCTATTACACATCCATCATATTGCACAATCATCCTGTTGTACAATCATCCTATTACACTTCCATGCTATTACACATCCAACCTATTACACATCCATCATATTGCACATCCATCGTATTATACATCAATTATATTACACATCCATCATATTACACATCCAGCCTATTACACATCCATCCTATTACACCTCCAACCTATTACACATCCATCATATTGTACATCCATCGTATTACACATCCATCATATTACACCTCCATCCTATTACACATCCATCATATTACACATCATTCCTATTGCACATCCATCTTATTACACATCCATCCATTTACACATCTATCATATTACACATCCATCCTATTACACATTCATCATATCATACGTCAATCCTATTACACTTCCATCCTATTGTGCATCCATCATATTGCACATCCATCATATTACACATCCATCATATTACATATCCATCCTATTATACATCCATCCTATTACACATCCATCCTATTATACCTCCAACCTAATACACAATCATCATATAGCACATCTATCCTGTTATACATCTATCCTATTACACAACCATCCTATTACAGACCCATCATATTACACATCACTCATATTACACACCATTCTGTTACACATCCATCCTATTACACATCCAGAATATTACACATCTATCATATTACATATCCATCTTATTGCACATCCATCATATTACACACCTATCATATTACATATCCATCCTATCACACATCCATTATATTAAATATCCATCCTATTTCACATCCATCCTATTATATATCCATCCTATTACACATCCATCATATTACACTTCCATCCTATTATACATCCATCATATTACACATCAATAATATGACACATCCATCATATTACACATCCATCTTATTACACATCCATCATATTACACATCTGTGCCATTATACTTCCATCATATTACAAATCCATCGTATTAGGCATCCATCATATTATACAACGATTTTATTACACTTCTACCCTATTACACATCCATCATGTTAACCATTCATCCTATTGCACCTCCATCATATTACACATCCATCATATTACACATCAATCATATTACACATCCATCATATTGCACATTCATCCTAGTAAACATCTATCATATTACACATCAATTCGATTACACATCCATCCTATTACACAACCATCATATTACACATCAATCTTATTACACATCCATCCTATTACACATCCAACCTATTAAACATCCATCTTATTGCACATCCATCGTATTATACATCCATCCTATTACACATCCATCATATTACACATCCATCCTATTACACATCCATCATATTACACATCAAACATATTACACATCCATCATATTACACATCCATCCTATTACACATCCATCATATTACACATCCATCCTATTACAAATCCATCCTATTACACATCCATCATATTACACATCCGTCCTATTATACTTCCATCATATTACTCATCCATCGTATTACACATCCATCATATTACACGTCGATCGTATAACACATCTATCCTATTACACATCCATCATGTTCCACATCCATCATATTATACATCAATCAGTTTGCACATCCATCCGATTACATATCCATCCTAATACACATCCAACCTATTACACATCCATCATATTGTACATCCATCGTATTATACATCCATCTTATTACACATCCATTATATTACACATCCATCCGATTACACATCCATCATATTACAAATCAATCATATTATACATCCATCTTATTACACATCCATCCATTTACACATCTATCATATTACACATCCATCCTATTACACATTCATCATATCATACGGCAATCCTATTACACTTCCATCCTATTGTGCATCCATCATATTGCACATCCATCATATTACACATCCATCATATTACATATCCATCCCATTATACGTCCATCCTATTGATAATCCATCCTATTACACCTCCAACCTAATACACAATCATCATATAGCACATCCATCCTGTTATACATCTAGCCTATTACACAACCATCCTATTACAGACCTATTATATTGCACATCACTCATATTACACATCCATTCTGTTACACATCCATCCTATTACACAACCATAATATTACACATCTATCATATTACATATCCATCTTTTTGCACCTCCATCATATTACACATCCATCCTATTACACTTACATCCGATTACACACCCATCGTATTTCACATTCATCATATTACACATCGATCATATACACATCCATCCTTTTACACATCCATCCTATTAGACATGCATCATATTACACATCCATCATATTACACATCCATCATATTACACATCCGTCCTATTACACATTCATCTTATTACACATCCATCCTATTACACATTCTTCCTGTTACACCTCCATCATATTTGACATCCATCATATAACATATTCATCCTATTAGTCATGCATCATATTAGACTTTCATCCTATTAAACATCCATCCTATTTCACATCCATCATATTACACATCAATCATATTACACATCCATCCTATTATACATCTATCATATTACACATCCATCCATTTGGGACAACCAAATGAAAGGCACCTGTTCTGGTGTGCAGTTTTTTTGCTTTGTCATTGATGCTTGACCTATAAGTCTAGTTTTCAAATCGTGTGTTCAACTGGCAGTTACCTGTTATAAATCAGGTGAGGAGAAATCAGTTTGTTGTCTAATGATGCCTTTGCCGACCCAATGAGTGCTGTGATTATGGGTGCCATATGCATTCAGCAGGATGAATAAAAGCAACGCCTTTTGAAAAGCAAGCACTGTATGTTTTGCACTCAACGCATCCCATGGCCAACAAATGGTCTGATGGATATCAACTCAGGTGATATTGTATCGTGATGTGCATCGCAAAGTGGTACATGTAATATTGAATCTGACCAAAGTGGAACTACGTTGATTGTGCAAGCCTAAAACAGCACGGATACATGGGAGAATGCACAAGGGATTTTGGCAGAGGGCTAGTACAACTTGCACTGAGTTCAAGGAAAGTGATGTGCTTGATCGGACCTTGACAAGAATGATGTCTAGACCAGTCGGGATAATTAACACAGAAGGCAGTTAGGCCTTATTAATATGTTGCAACTGGATTAATGGTAAAAGAGGGTAAACAAGATTATAGAAGGGGAACAAATCGTCTTCAACGAAACGGTTTGAAGTAATGTGTTGATCTTGGTTAGTGGAACAAGCCCAACGAAAGCTGCAGCATATTGCAGTAAAAAATTTTTATTTCTGGGTAACTGATGGAGACCTTGGGCAATGTTCACTTATCAACTTACTAAGACTCAGAAGGTTGGCAAAAGTGTCCCCGGTGACATGAGTATCAGGTGCAGAAACAGAATGACAGCACGTTTTAGAGATATGAGGTTTTTACTCAAGCATGTCTGAGAAATATTTAGTAGAATGCAATGAACACAGGAAATTAACCCTGATGGATGGGATAACATGGAATTGCACCATGAAGGTAATTGCGGGATAGCATTTTCCTGTACGATCTGTATAAAGAGGGAAGGGTGAATATTGTTTCAGCACCATACACCTGGAAGACCAGTATGATATCAAACTGACTTGTCTCATTGCGAAGGAACTTTTCGTATTACCCCACTCCAAACTGTGAAACTTGTGGCGTGTCTTTCATTGGGTAACTATTTGCGTAGGCAATAAATATCACGATGAGGAAGGAGTTAAAAGTGCAACTGCCAAAGGGAAGATATAATAAATTTGGATAGTTAATTGGGCCAATTGAAGACCGAGTGAAATGGGCATTAAGCGAAATGGGCAACAGAGGGTAACACCGGCTAAAGGCTGAGGTGATATTTACAGTATATATGATCGAAATAGTCCAACAATGAACCAAGAGACTATGTGTGGTTTTTATGTTCCCTATTATCTAACAACAGACACACACTATCGGTATGTGGCGAGGGTTGCAGCTGTTAACACATTTGACCAAGAAGTTGAAGACGGAGCCCAACGATTGAAAATTATTTTGCTAAAGCGGAACGGTCGGAATTTGCAGCTGTCAGAAACGGGGGACGAGATCGCCAGATAAATGCTGCAAGTCGAGGAAATCGGAGAGCCTCATGCCCAAAAAATCAGTACGATAAATATGCGACTAAATCATCTAACCCAAGAAAAACATAAAGAACTTGTATGTGCAATGTATGGCTCATGGTTACTAGGGAACAGCTGGCGCAATATAAACCAGATGAAACAAGAAAATATCCCATTGGATAACAAAGAAACCTGGAAAATACGTGCAGGATTAGGCAATTCGGCCCTTCGAGCCTGCATCACAATTCAATATGATCATGGCTGTTCATGTAACATCAGTACCCCATTTCTGCTTTCTCACCATACCCTTGATCCCATTAGCCGCAAGGGCCACTTCCAACTTACTTTTGAATATATTTAATGAACAGAACATATTCTGTGGCAGAGAATTCTGCAGGGTCACAATTCTTCACTCAGACAACTGTGAACCTGTGGAATTCTCTACCACAGTTTCTCCTCATCTCGGTCTTAAATGGCTTGCAGCTTATCCTTAGACTGTGACCCCTGGTTCTGAAATCCCAAACATCGGGAACATTCGTCCTGCATCAAACCTGTCAAATCCCGTCAGAATGTTACATGTTGCTATGAGATCACCTCTCATTCATCTAAACTCCAATGAATATAAGCCTAGTCGATCCAGTTTTTCTTCATATATCAGTCTTACCATCCCGGGAATCAGTCTCGTGAATCTTTGCTGCACTCCCTCAATCGCAAGAATGTCCTTCCTCAGATTAGAAGATCAATATTGCACACAATACTCAAGGTGAGGTCTCACCAAGGCTCTGTACAACTGCAGTAAGACATCACTGCTCCTATACTCAAATCCCCTCGCTATGAAGACCAGCATGCCATTTGCTTTCTTTACTGCCTGCTGCACCTGCATGCATACCTTCAATGACTGATGTGCCATGATATCCAGGTCTCGTTGCAGCTCCCCTTTTACTAATTTGTCACTATTCTGATAATAAACTTCCTTCCACTTCTTGCCACCAAACGGGATAACTTCACAATTATCCACATTATACTGCATCTGCCATGCATTTGCCCATTCACCGAACAGGTCCAAGTCCCACTGCAACCTCCTGGCATCCTCCTCGCAGCTCGCACTGCCACCCAGTTTAGTGGCATCTGCAAACTTGGAGATATTACGTTCAATTCCTTCGTCTAAATCATTAATTTATATTGTAAATAGATGGGGTCCCAGCACTGAAACCTGCGACACCCCACTAGTCACTGCCTGCCATTCTGAAAATGACCCTTTAATTCCCACTATTTGCTTCCTGTCTGCCAACCAGTTCTCTATCCACGTCAATGCATCACCACTAATACCATGTGCATTAATTTTGCACAACAATCTCTTGTGTGGGACCTTGTCAAAAGCCTTGTGAAAGTACAAATATAACATATCCACTGGTTCTCCCTTATTCTTACACCAGTTAGATCCTCAAAAAACTCTAGAAGATTTGTCAAGCATGATTTCCTTTTTTAATAGATCCATGGAGATTTGGACTGATCCTGTCACTGCTTTTCAAATGCACTGCTACTACATCTTTAATAACTGATTCCAGCATTTGCCCGAGGACCAATATCAGGCTAACCGGGCCATAGGCCCTATTTTCTCTCTCCCTCCTTTTTTAAAAAGTGGGGTTACATTAGCTGCCCTCCAATCCATAGGATTGAACCAGAGTCCATGGAATGTTGGCAAATGACCACCAATGCATCTGCCACTTCCTTAAGTACTCTGGGATGCAGACTATCAGGTCATTGGGATTTAGCATCCTTCAGTCACTTCAATTTCCCTAACACCATGTCCTGACTAATAAGGATTTCCGTCAGTTCCCCCTTCTTGCTAGACCCTCGGTCCCCTAGTATTTTCAGGAGGTTATTCGTGTCTTCCTTAGTGAAGACTGAACCAAAGTATTCTTTCAATTGTTCTCCCATTTCCTTGTTCCCAATTATGAATTCACCTGATTCTGACTGCTAGGGACCTTCATTCGTCTTCACTAATCGTTTTCTCTTCACATATCTATTGAAGGTTTTGCAGTCAGTTTTTATGTTACTTGCAAGATTACTCTCATACTCTACATCCCCCCTCTTAATTAAAACCTTCGTCCTCCTCGGCTGAATTCTAAATGTCTCCCAGTCTTCAGGTTTGCTGCTTTTTGTGGCCACTTTCCCTTTTAATTCTTATACCACACAGGGATGAACAATTGTTGTAGTTCATCTATGTGACACTTAAATGTCTGCCATTGCCTATCCACCGTCAAACCTGTTAGTATGGTTCTCCAGTCTATCGTAGCCAATTCACGTCTCATACCGTCGAAGTTTCCTTTCTTTAAGTTCAGGACCCTATTCTCTGAGTTAACTGTGTCGCTCTCCATCTTAATGTAGAATTCTACCATATTATTGTAACTCTTCCCCAAGGGGCCCCACAAGACCAGATTGCTCAGTAATCCTCTCACATTACACAAGACCCAGTCCAGGATGGCCTGCTCTCTAGTTGGTAACTCGGCTTATTGGTCCAGAAAAGCATCCATTATACACACCAGGAATTCCTCCTCCACAGTATTGCTACCAGTTTGGTTACCCCAATCAATATGCAGTTTAAAGTTGCCTATAATAATTGCTTTACCATTAACGCACCCCTTCCCCAGGGTCTGCACCCAGCTCTACCCTAGTGTATGCACCTACCCTTGCACCAGTGCCTGCATCCTTCCCTCCCCCAGTGTCTGCACCCACCCCAACCCCCGTATCTGCACCCACCCCGCCCCTAGTCTTCTGCATCCACCCCTTCTCCCAGTGTCTGCACCCATCCCTCCCCCAGTGTCTGCACCCACCCCTTCCCGTCTCTGCGCCCTTCCCCAGTCTCTGCACCCATCCCTCCCTCAGTGTCGGCACCCATCCCTCCCCCAGTGTCTGCACCCACCCCTTCCCCCAGTCCCTGCACCCATCACTCCCCCAGTGTCTGCACCGACCACTCCATCAGTGTCTGCACCCACCCCTCCCCCAGTGTCTGCACCGACCCCTCCATCAGTGTCTGCACCCACCCTTGCCCCAGTGTGTGCATCCAACCTCCCACAATGTCTGCAGTAAAACAAACAGAGAATGGGATGTTCGACCCGGGCCTCGCTGTAACTGGGGTTTGTGTTATGCTCCAGTCTCAGTTCCTGGTCCTTATCATTTCAACGATTCAGGGGGAGAGTCGCACTTAGATGGTGATAGTTGCGGCGATACCCCGCCTCACAACACAAATCCCAAACACCAGATTCTCCAAATCAGCTGGAATAAGGTGTGTGCAAACTGCTTAACCCGTCTGTGAGAGGAGATGGAATAAGTTCTGAGATTGACAGGGATGGGACTATATCCGCTGGAATATTCATGATTGTTAATTGTACTGGGGCCTTATTTAAAAGCTTTTGGTTCCTGGAAGCCTTGGAAAAGTGTCATGTATGTACATTCTGTTTGTAGCCACCAGATGGCATCATTGTTGGAGGCAATGGTGCTGCTCAGGGATAAAAAGACCAGCCATTTTGACAGTCACGCACTTTGGGCCTAAATAATGCAGAGCCAATGTTGTACCTTGCTTCATTAAACAATACTCAGTTTGATCCTTTATTGCATACATAACATATGGCCAGGACAACAAAACAACCTTTGCTTGCAAAATGAGCACGATTGGATTTTTAGAGCGTGTCGTGAAGGGAGATGATTGGGCAGACTTTGTGAGCCATTTGAACAAGTACTTCATGGCCAACAAAATGAGGCAGTCGACTGTGTGCAGTTCAAGATCTACAGTCTGAAAAAAATCGACTCATGCCGAGTGATCCAACAGAGAAAACGTATGAGGAGTTGTGTACTTTGGTACGGGAGAACCTCAAGCCAGACGATGTCATCTTCATCTCGAGATACAGATGTTATACACACAATCAATCAGAGGACCAGTGTGTGGTGGAATTGTTGGCGACCTTAGACGTCTAGCCGGACCGTGCAAGTTCGGGACGGTGTTGGCAGACATGCTGCGGGACTTCTTTGTTCTCGGTATCAACCACGAGGTGATCCTGCGCAAACTTCTGGCAGTGGAGGAGTTGGATTTAAAATGGGCCCTCCAGATCGCTCAATCAGGTATATGGACAGACAGGAGTCAAAAGCAAATAGCGATGAAGAACCAAACCTCGGCAAGTACTGTAAATGCAATTGATTCAGCGTTTGGCAGAGCGGCACATTGCAGGGCCTCTCCGCTTGCATTCGCGAAACCTGTGGCTGCCCATAGTCCGTCAGCGGGAATGTATCCGACTTGTCTGTGTTGGCATTGTGGGGGAAATAATCGGCACCAGCAGTGCCGATTTAAGCAATATAGTTGCAAAAGGTTGTTTGAGATTGAGGCATCTCCAGCGCAAGTGTTCGCAGATGAGCAAGCGAGCTGCGACACACCAAGTGAAGGATGAGAAGCAGACTAGTTTGGATCGGGATAGGCAATCCGAGATGACACAGGAGGAAGTCTATGGACTGTAGTCCTTCATAACCAAGAGTAAGCCAATTTTGACTCACGTAAATTTTAATCGGATACTGGTATCGGTGGAACTAGACACGGGGGCAAGTCAATCGATCATGAACGAGAGGGCATTTAATAAGCTGTGTGATACTCAGATTGAGAGGCTCAGGTTGAGCCTGGTAATGCCAAGCAGCGCACGTACACCAAAGAACTGATAAAGGTGATTGGCAGAGCACAAATTAAAGTGTCATATAATGGTGCAGTACACGAGTTACCGCTGTGGGTTGCTCGGCAGGAGCTGGTTGGAGAAAATCAGACTTCACTGGAACGACATAAAGTCTTTGTCATCGGAAGAAGATTCATATGCCCAAGAATTGAGCAAGTTCCCCTCGCTGTTCGAACCGGGTATCAGCAACTTCACGGGAGACAAAGTACAGATCCACCTGGACTCAGCTGCAAGACCGTCCATCATAAAGCTCGGGCAGTGCCGTCTATGATGAGGGAGAAGGTCAAAATTGAACTGCACAGACTGCAGGGTGAAGGAATCATATCACAGGTCGAATTTAATGAATGGGTCAGCCACATTGTTCCTGTGCTGAAAAGTGATGGCACAGTCAGAATCTATGGAGACTACAAGGCGACGATCAACAGGGTTTTGAAACAAGATCAGTACCCGTTACCGAAGGCTGATGACTTTTCTGTGCCGCTAGCAGGAGGGAAGTCGTTCACAAAACTGAACTTGACATCGGCCTATATGACATAGGAGTTGGTCGAGACATTGAAGAGACTTACGTGCATTAACACACATAAAGGACTGTTTATTGGCCACAGATGTTCTTTCGGAATTCGCTCGGCTGCAGCAATATTCGAGCGGAATATGGAATGTCTACTGAAATCCATTCTGAGAACAGTCGTGTTCCACGATGACATCCTGATCACCAGTTGTGCCTCCAAGAAACATCTGAACAACCTGGAAAAGGTTCCACTGCCTTTGGATAGGATGGGACTCAGACGGAAACGCTCGAAGTGAGTCTTCCTCGCACCAGAGGTCGTATTCCTGAGGAGGAAAATCGGTGCTGATGGCATCAGACCTACTGACATGAAAACCAAGGCCATTAAGAATGCAGCCAAGCTGTAGAATGTGATGGAGCTGCGTTCGTTCCTGGGCCTACTCAACTACTTTGGTAACTTCCTACCTAAATTGAGCAGCTTACTAGAATCACTGCACATTCTATTGAGAAAAGGGGACAACCTGGTGTGGGGCGCATCACAAGACCAAGCTTTCGAGAAAGCCACCAACCTGCTTTGCTCGAACAAGCTGCTGGTACATTATGATCCATGTAAACATTTAGTTTTGGCCTGTTATGCATCGTCATATGGAAGTTATTGCATACTCCAACAAGCCAGTGAACCAGGGAAACTTCCATCTGTCACGTATGCATCCAAAAGATTGTCGAAAGCGGAAAGATCCTTCAGCATGGTAGAAAAAGAAGCTTTAACATGTGTGTACGGTGTTAAAATGATGTATCAACACCTGTTCGGTCTGAAGTTCAAATTAGAGACTGATCACAAGCCGCTCATTTCATTGTTTTCTGAGAGCAAAGTTATTAATACCATTGCTTCACCCCGCAACCAAAGGTGGGCGCTGACATTATCTGCCTATGATTATGTCATTCGCTGCAGACCTGGCGCAGATAATTGTACTGATGCTTTGAGCTGGTTGCCGTTGCCCACACTGGAGGTGGAATCGCCAAATGTGGCGAATCTAATGTTAATCATTAATGCTTTTGAGAGTGAAGGAACCACTATCATGGCTCAACAAGTTAAGACGTGAACCAGCCAGCACCCAATTTTATCGGTAGTAAAGGGTTGCATCCTCAAAGGGGATTGGTCTGCCATACCTAAGCAAATGTGCGAGGTTGCCAAACAATACATTCGTCGCAAGAACGAACGGTCTATTCAAGCAGATTGCATATTTTGGGGCAATCGCGTAGTAATGCCCAAGAAAGGGAGAGAGAAGTTCATGCATGAGTTACACATCATACATCCTGGTATAGTGATGATGAACGCCCTCGCCAGGTACGACATTTGGTGGCCAGGAATTGATTCTGAGCTGGAAGCATGCGAGCATCAGTGCAACACTTGTATGCAGCTCAGCAAAGCTCCAGCGGAATCGCCACTCAGTCTGTTATCATGGCCATCGAAACCTTGGTCCAGGATCCATGTAGATTTTGCAGGTCCCTTTCATGGCAAGGTGCTTTTAGTGGGGGTAGACGCTAATTCAAAAAGAATGCATAATCATGACCGCTTATTCGAAGTGGATAGAATGCATAATCATGTCATCCAGTACCTCCACGCCAACTATAGAGAATCTCAATGCCATATTCGCCACACATGGTTTTACTAACATAGTGGTGAACGACAGTGGGTTGTGATTCACCAGTCAGGAGTTTCAGGAGTTTGTGAAATTTAATGGCATAAACCATGTAATGTCAGCACCGTTCAAGCTTGCGTCCAAAGGGCAAGCTGAACGTGCAGTACAAATTATCAAGCAAAGCATGAGGAGAGTAACCCAAGGGTCACTAAAGACCCGCTTGTCCTGCATACTGCTGTGTTACAGGACAAGACCCCACACACTCATAGGGGTCTCACCTGCTGAACTCATGATGAAAAGAGGTCTTAAGACCAAGCTATCTCTGGTACAGCATATTTAAATAATCGTGCTGAATGCAGAAGAAAAAGTCAACAACGGCACCACGATCGCGCAACTGTGTCACGTGAGATTTCTGTTAATGATCTGCATATGTGTTGAACTATGTTCAGGATCTCAAATGTACTGCTGGTACGGTCATGGCCAAGAAGGGCAGCAAAGTATTCGTTAATAAGCTCAAGAATAGGCAAACTTGCAGGAAACACATGGATCAGACAAAGCTGAGGCACAGAGATGAGCCAGAACAGTCGGATGAAGAAACCGTCGATGACCAACCACCCTAACAGCAGCCTTCAGAGAACCCGGAATTTCCATCATGGACCTGTTCAATAAAAATGGAATTGCAATTCCTGACATGGCCACGGCCACCCCCAACAAGTCAGGCATCCAGCCACCAGCCAGAACAGACTCCACGCGTTCACCCAAGGCTGGAATCGAAATAAGAGGGTCAGCCCGGAAGAGCAAAGCACCGGACCGTCTTAGCCTGTGAAACACTGTGATACGATTGCACGGGGATGTATTTTCATGTATGTACATTCTGTTTGTAGCCACCAGATGGTGTGATTGTTGGAGGCCACTGGGCAGCACGCACGCAAAGGCCAGCCATTTTGAGTGTCAGGCACTTTGCGACTAAAGAAAGCAGAGCCAAGTGTGTACCTTGCTGAGTTAAACATTCCTCAGTTTGAATCTTTATTGCATACATAACAATATGAATTCTGAGTCTGTAAGGATTTGTGGGGAGCGCTGAGCATCGCTTCTATTGTTGATAAAACAATTTGAAATTGGCGGATGCAGAAAGCTGGAGCTGGAGCTGGAAGATCAGCGCTCTGCTCTCTCTCTCAATTTTGATTCTGTTGCCTCCCCTGCCGTGCTCTCTGTTGAATCTCTCATTCTGTCTCCCCTTCCCGCCTCTTTCAATCTGCACTTTCTCAGTCAGGTCGGGGCTAGCTCAATAAAAAGGAGCCAGGAGCAGTTCGTTTCTCATTCATGTCTGGCCGAGGTAAATGAGGCAATGGAATGGGCAAAAGCAGAGTCAAGTGGCACCGTAAAGTGCTACGTGATGACATCCAGGGCATCACCAAACCCGCCATCCGCCACCTGGCTCGCCGTGGCAGTGTCAAACGGATCTCGGGCCTGGTCTACCAGGAGATGCGCGGGGTGCTGAAGGTTTTCCTGGAGAATGTGATCAGGAACGCAGTCACGTACATCGAACATGTGAAGCACAGACGGTCACTGCCATGGATGTGGAGTGCGCTCTGAAACGGCAGGGCCGCACTCTCTATGGATTGGACGGCTGAACAACTCGACCCATTCCCCCGGACATAACACAAAGGCTCTGCGGAGAGCCACCCATCGCCTCACACGGAGAGAGCAGCGACGTGGGGATGGGAGTGTGGACAGTTAGATTGGGATATTAATTCAGCTATTTCATTAATGTAAAGAGAAAAAAGTCTCGGATTTATATAGCGCCTTACACGACCACTGGACGTCTCAAAGAAAATGAATGTTGTCGCTGTAGGAATATGGGAATTATTAAATCTTTGAGAACAATATTTTAATATGAGAGATCAGAAATTCGATCACGGTCAAAATGAGAGGGCGGGGATAGAGAGTCTCCTTTACCCAGACATTACAGTTTCCCCTGACAGGTAATCCTGTCATATTGTGAGGTTTCTGTGTGAGAACCGGTTAAATGAGACGGCACTGGCGGGATTGATGCGGGAATTTGTGTTTACTGGTTGCAATGACCGGGGAAGTATTCTCGCCCGGTACAGACCGATCAGTGAATGGGACAGAATTCAAACCGGAATGTTAAAGAGAATGGGATTGGTGACTGATAATGGAGCAGCAGCGAGGTTATAATGAAGGAGATTCTTAAACTGCTGGCGTGAAATTAGAGTTTCTTTAATCTGTTTGTTGATACTCTGAAATTGGCTGGCTGTTTGAAATTGACAAACTGTCAGTTTCATTTCAGTCAATTATGGCCCAGTAATCCCCGCCCTTGCTTTTCACTCTCGGTGATTGGTTCAAACTTGATTGGCAGTCGAGCTGCGACCAATCACAGCCCAGGGACGGACACTCCCAGACACTTTCAAAGGAGGCTCCGCATTCATCATCATCGGCAGTCCCTTCGGATTGAGGAAGACTTGCTTCCACTTTAAAAATAAGTCCTTAGGTGGCTGTACAATCCAATATGAGAACCACAGTCCATGTCACGTGGGCGGATAGTCATTGAGGGTAATGAATGAAGGGAAAGGTTTGCCGCACGCCCAGTCCTCTGCCTGTGCTTGGTTTCTGTATTTCTCGGCGATGAGACTGGAGGTGATCAGCGCCCTCCCGGATGCACTTCCTCCACTTAGGTTGGTCTTTGGCCAGGTAATGCCAGGGGTCAGTGGGGATGTTGCATTTTATCAGAGAGGCTTTGCGGGTGTCCTTGTAAAGTTTCCTCTGCTCAAATACATCCAGGTGGACCGACGCATCAGTAGGGAGCGCGCCTCGACTCCCCCTGCCCGGGCTCGAAGCTTCAGCACCAAATGCAACAACAGCTCTTTTCAGAGCCACCAAATCAGCATAGGAAAGAGATGTGACCGGCGCCAGCCAAACTAGCATGTGCACACATCGTGCAGGTCTTGTAGTGTTACTGTCACTGGGTTTACACAGGGCAGGCGGTGAATAACTGATGGTGCGGGATTGATCCAGGTTTAATTGTGAATGAGATGCCCAGTATATCGACAGCGCAGCGCAATGTGGGTCAGTAAGTATAAGTGAGAGCTCTGATAGTGAATTGGTCCCTGTGCACATACCGGGATAGATTCCAGGGAGAGGACGAGGTGTCTCCAACCTGTAGCTCATCTTTAAACCAGATTTTAATGCGGGGATATTATTTGGAATATTTTGAATTAACCAGAGATGCAATTCAGGTCCAGAACTTAAAGAAGGGTGATTTTGAAGGTATGAGGCGTGAATTCGCTAGGATTGATTGGCGAATCATACTTAAGGGGTTGACAGTGGATGGGCAATGGCAGACATTTAGAGACCGCATGTATGACCGACAACAATTGTACATCCCTGTATGGCATAAAAATAAATAAAGGAAGGTGGCTCAACCGTGGCTATGAAGGGAAATCAGGGATACTATAAACGCCAAGGAAGTGGTACACAAATTTGCCAGAAATAGCAGCGAACCCGGGGACTGGAAGACATTTAGAACTCAGCAGAAGAGGACAAATGGTTTGATTAGGGCAGGGAATATAGAGTACGAGAGGAAGCTTGCAGGGAACATTAAAATGGACTGCAAAAACTTCTATAGATATGTAAAGAGAAAAAGGTAGGTCCCCTGCAGTCAGAATCAGGGGAAGTCATAACTGGGAACAAAGAAATGGAAGACCAATTGAACAAGTACTTTGTTTCGGTATTCACTACGGAGGAAACACACAACCTTCGGATATAAAATGGGTCAGAGAGTCTAAGAAGAAGGAGGAACTGAGGGAAGTCCATATTAGTCGGGAAATTGTGTTGGGAAAATTGATGTTATTGAAGACCGATAAATCCCCAGGGCCTGAAGGTCTGCATCCCAGAGAACTTAAGGAGGTGGCCTTGGAAATAGCGGATGCATTGACAGTCATGTTCCAACATTCCATAGATTCTGGATCAGTTCATATGGAGTGGAGGGTAGTCAATGTAGCCCCGCTTTTAAAAAAAAGAGGGAGATGGAAAACAGGGAATTATAGACCGGTCAGCCTGACATCGGTAGTGGGTAAAATGATGGAATCAATTATTACGGATATCATAGCAGCGCATTTGGAAAGAGGTGACACGATATTTCCAACTCAGCATCGATTTGTGAAAGGAAAAACATGTTTGACAAATCTTCCGGAATTTTATGAGGATGTTTCCAGTAGAGGCGACAAGAGATAACCAGTTGATGTGGTGTATTTGGACTTTCAGAAGAGTTTCGACAAGGTCCCACACAAGAGATTAATGTGCAAAGTTAAAGCACATGGGATTGGGTGTAGTGTGCTGACGTGGATTGAGAACTGGTTGTCAGACAGGAAGCAAAGAGTAGGAGAAAATGTTTACTTTTCAGAATGGCAGGCAGTGACGCGTGGGGTACCGCAAGGATCTGTGCTGCGGCCCCAGCTGTTTACATTGTACATTAATGATTTAGACGTGGGGATTAAATGTAGTATCTCCAAATTTGCGGATGACACTAAGTTGGGTGGCAGTGTGAGCTGCGAGGAGGATGCTATGATGCTGCAGAGTGATTGGATAGGTTTGGTGAGTGGGCAAATGCATGGCAGATGAAGTATAATGTGGATAAATGTGAGGTTATCCACTTTGGTTGTAAAAACAGAGAGACAGATTATTTTCTGAATGGTGACAGATTCGGATAAGTGGAGGTGCAACGAGCCCTGGGTGTCATGGTACATCAGTCATTGAAGGTTGGCACGCAGATACAGCAGGCAGTTAAGAAGGCAAATGACATGTTGGCCTTCATAGAGAGGGGATTTGAGTACTGGGGCAGGAATGTGTTACTACAGTTGTACAGGGCTTTGGTGAGGCCACACCTGGAGTATTGTGCACAGTTCTGTTCTCCAAACTTGAGGAAGGACATTCTTGCTATTGAGGGAATGCAGCGAAGGTTCACAAGACTGATTCCCGGGATGGCGGGACTGACATATCAAGAAAGACTGGATCAACTGGGCTTGTATTCACTGGAGTTCAGAGAAATGAGAGGGGATCTCATAGAAACGTTTAACATTCTGACGGCTTTAGATAGGTTAGAAGCAGTAAGAATGTTCCCAATGTTGGGGAAGTCCAGAACTAGAGGTCACAGTCTAAGGATAAGGGGTCAGCCATTAAGGATGGAGATGAGGAGAAACTTCTTCACCCAGACAGTTGTGAAACTGTGGAATTCTCTACCACAGAAAGATGTTGAGACCAATTCACTAAATATATTCATAAAGGAATTAGATGTCGTCCTTACTACAAAGTGAAGCAAGGGGTATGGGGAGAAAGCAGGAATGGGGTACTGAAGTTGCATGTTTAGCCATGAACTCATTGAATGTCGGTGCTGGCTCGAAGGGCCGAATGACCTACTCCTGCACCTATTTTCTGTGTTTCAATGTTTCTATCCTGTATAAAAATGAAAAGCGTAATACTCTGCATGGATCAATGTGTTCAGGATGTATAAACTTCTCCCTATAGAATCATTCCCCCAATAAGATACGGTGAGCCCATCAACCGTTCATTTCCTTTATACTCGGCTCTTAACATCCGTTCATATTCAAGTCTCTCAACAACGTTTTGAATGATTGGTGGTCTCACGTTCAGGTTCCGCCTGATTTGTATTTTTCTGAAGCCAGTCCCTCTCTACATTGATTCACTGATCTGAATATTGGCTAACAGCATACATGCGGCACTGGTTGGTGATTTGGACTTCGAGATGTTCATGCTCATAACTGAGAATGTCTGAGGCTCGTTTTTGTTCACCAAACTCCCAGCTTAATTACAGAGATTTAATATTAAATTAGAACCGGGAAACTGCGACCCATAGAACTGTAACCAGCCCTTTCATAGAGACTGTGTGTGTCTCTGAAAAGAGCCTTTGGATTAATAGATTCAACCCTGTCCGCTTTACATGCTCTTGGTTTTCTTGGGCACCAGCACAGCCTGGATATTAGACAGCAGCCTGCCCTGAGCGATGGCCACCTTTCCCACCTGATTGTTGAGCTCCTGGTCGTTGCGGATGGCCAGTTGCAGGTATCTGGGTATGATACACGTCTTCGTGTTGTCGCGGGCCGCGTTGCTGGCCCGCTCCAGGATTTCAGCAGTCAGATACTCGAGCACAGCAACCATGTAGACCGGGGCTCCGGCACCCACATGCGCCGCATAGTTCTCCTTCCACAGGAGCATTTGAACACGGCTCACAGGGAACTGCAGTCCGGCCTGGAAGGAGCGAGACTTGGCCTTGGCCCGAGCTTTACCGCTTTTTTTCTCTTCCAGACATTTACTTAATCCACACGTTCAGAGAAAGAATGAGAAACTGTTCCCACATCTGCCCTTCTTATACTATCTCGAGGAATGCAGAGAGCGAACTTGTGATTGGTTGCTCTGTGAGGAATTTCTTTGTTCTTTCTAATGACCAATCGCAGCCTGTTTAGCCCGCCAAGGAAACTGGGCGAAATGACAGTTCTCAACAGTCAGTCTTCTAACGATTTAGAAATTGATAGAATACCGCAAATAATTGTTAAAATTGCGGATTATGAAAGTAACTTCACCATTAGCCAAATATATCCAAACATTTTTTGTTTCCTTTTGTCTTAATCCATTTATCCATTGCAATTTCCAGGCTTTTACAATCAGGATTAAATTCCGGTTCAGTATAAACTATCTATAATGTGCGAGAATCATTCCCCACTGATTGTGTGAAGGGATACATTCCAGCTCAATCTTTGTAACACTCGGGATTCATAGATTATCGATCGATCCAGCGCAAAGGCGGCAGTGAGACCAGAACTGGAAGTCCCTTTGTGAATAGTGAAGAGGGACAGAGTGTTCAAACTGTCCCGTTTGTTACGCTCGGACTCCAGGTTGTAACTGGGTTGTTACGCTCGGACTCCAGGGTTAATAAACTGTTTGACTCCTAACTAGAATTTTCTTTTAAATTGAAAAGGGCATGAGAGAGAATGAGGTGGTCAAAGTCTGAGTCTCAGCCGAAAACAAGCTTCAAATTCGTCAGCAGGCGGTGCAAAGCAACGGGCCTGAGAGTAATGGGAAAAATCGACCAGGGACCGTGTTTTTAGTTGACGTCAAAGCAGACAGTACAATCGGTTATCTGAGAATTTAAAATTAAATCTGTAGCTGGGGCTGCAAAGGTTCGCACACACTTATTCAGAAAATAATTACAGTAAATTGAGTCCAAATGCAGATGCGTTTGTGCAGCTTTTTCAGGGAGTTTGTGGGTTGCTCTTAAAAGAGCCGTTGTGTTTGGGTTTGATCTCTCAGGACAGCGCGCAGTTATACATGGAGCTGGTGGACATGGTCAACGCCTTTGCCCCTTCCGACACGGCGTGCTTGGCCAGCTCCCCGGGTAAATGCAGGCGCATGGTGGTCTGGATCACCTGGGAGCTGATGTTGCGGCGCTTGTTGTAATGGGCCAGGCAGGAAACCTCACCCGCAATGCGCTCCAAAATATCGTTTACAACTGAGTTCATGATATCCATGGCCTTGGAGCCCACTCTCTGAGAAAACTCACTTAACCCACTCACTGAGCCCACTCACTGAGCCATCTCACTGACCCCCCTCACAGAGCCCTCTCACTGACCACGCTCACTGAGCCCACTCACTGAGCCCACTCACTGAGCTCACTCACTGACCGCACTCACTGAGCCCTGACCCCACTCACTGAGCCCAATCAATGATCCCACTCACTGAGCCCTGACCCAGTCACTGAACCCACTCAGTGACCGAACCACAAGTAGGAAAATTCAGAGCCATATATATCGGCAAACTACTAGACTCGTCAAAAAGACAATTATGTTCTTCATAAACCGCACAATGTGGAGCTCCAGAAAAATTTAATTTTGGAGCTTCACAGGAATTTTTCCTAGAAAAAAAGGTATTAGCTCGAGAAACCGTTGAATTAGCAACAGAAAGAGGGGAGTTACCTCCAAAAACAGATGCATTGGGAGATCCACAATCTGGGATATTAGGATATCAAGAAAAAACATGAGCTCCAGAAACTGGGGAATTAGCTCCAGGAATAGGGGAATTGGGAGCTGCAGAGAGGGGAATTAGGCTCAAGAAACAGGTAAACTAGCTATTTCTATAGCAGCGGAATTAGGAGAGCGCACCATAAGTAGAATAATTCAAAGCTAAATATATCTTGGAAATGGTAGCCACATAAAAAGCACAATTAGGTACTTCATAAACAGCGTACCGTGGAGCTCCAGAAAAAGGACAATTAGGAGCTCCAAAAACAACTCAAAATCTCCAGAAAGAGGTGAACTCGGACTTACAAAAACTGTGAAATTTTCTCCACAAATAAAGATATTAGCTCCAAGAAACAGGGGAAGTTAGCCAAAAACTAGAATTGGGTCCTGAACGATGAAAAGTAGGAGTTACAGAAACTGGTAAATTTGCAGCTCCAGAAACAGTGGAAATCGCTGCAGAAACAGTGCAATGGGGAGCTGCAAAAACAGGGGAAGCGAGCTCCAGGAACACAGGAATGATCATAGTATCGCATTTATCTCCAGAAATAGGGAAAGTGCGCTTAGAAAGAGGATAGTTACCTTCAGGAAACTAAATTTTCTGTTCATATTGCAGGGTAATTAGGAAAGCGCACCATAAACAGAACAATGCGGAACCATATATATCAGCAAACTACTCGACATGTAAGAAGTACAATTATGTGCTTTATAAACCGCACAATTTGGAGCTCCCAAAAAAGGGAAATTAGGAGCTCCAGAGGAATTTTCCCAAGAAAAAAAGGTTAGCTGCAAAAAGAGTTGAACTAACAACAGAAATCGGGGTGTTACCTCCAGAAACACATAAATTAGGGGATCCACAATCTGGGATATGACGAACTCCAGGAAATACATGAGCTCCAGAAACAGTGGAATTAGCTCCAGTAACAGGGGAACTGGGAGCTGTAGAGAAGGGGATTAAGAGTACGAGGAATACCGGAAATAGTTCAGAAACAAGGGTATTAATTTCAGAAATAGGGGGATTAGGTCTAGAAAGATGAGAATTACAGTTACAGAAAGTGCCGAATTGGGCGCTGGAGAAACCGGGGAATTAGGAACTCCAGAAACACGTGAATTTGTTTATAATAAAGGAATTAGCTCCAGAAACAAAGGAATTACATTTTGAAAGAGAAGAGTTGGCTCACGAAACAGGAAAACTAACTATTCATGGAGCAGGGGAATTCGGAGAGCGCACCATATGCAGAATAATTCAGAGCTAAATATATCGGAGAAATGGGAGCCACATAAAAAGCACAATTAAGTCTTTCATAAACAGCGCAATTTCAAGCTCCAGAAACAGGAGAATTGAATTAGCTCCAGAAACAGGAAAACTCGGACCTGCATAACCTTGGGTAGTCGGAGCTCCAGCAACAGCGGCATTGGGAGCTCCAATAAGATGGGATTTAGCAGCTCCAAGAACACTGAATCTAACCCCGGAACAAGAGAAATAGCTGCAGAAACAGGGGTAATGGGATAGCCTTAATTATACTAAAGAATTCCAGAAACGGGGGAATTAGCTCCAGAAATACTGGAGTTAACTCTCAAAATTGGGGAATGAAATGCTCCAGAATCAACGGAATTAAGAGCTCTAGAAAGAGAGGGATTGTGTCCAGGAATATGGTGATTATCCCCAGAAAGATCGAAAATTCGGCGCTCCAGAAACAGAGGACTTTTCAGCTACAGATACAAGGTGATTAGCTCCCGGAACAGCAGAAGTTGCTCCAGAAACAGAGGAATTAGGAGCTCCACAGACTGGGAAATTATCAGCTCCAGAAACAGCGCAATTAGCTCCAGAAACAGCGTAATTATCTCCAAAAACAGGGGATTGCGTGGAGAAAGAGCAGAGTTAACTCTAGAAAGAGCTGACTTAGCTGTCCTTGCAGCAGAGGATTGAGGAGAGCGCAACATAAAGAGGACATTTCAGAAATATATATGTATATAACTAGTAGACACTTAGATCACAATTAGGTTCTTCAACAACAGCGCAATTTGGAGCTCCAGAAAAAGGACAATTAGGAGCTCCACAGCCAACTTAGAATCTCCAGAAAATAGAGAACTAAGACTTCCAAAAACTATCGAATTTTCTCCGGAAACATGGATATTAGCTCCAGAAACAGTTGAATTAGCTACAGAAACAGGATAATTCCCTCCAGGAACAGAGAAATTAGGAGTCGCAGAAAGTGGGAAGTAAGAGCTCCAGGACACGGAAATTAACGCAAAAACAAGGGAAATAGCGACAGAAAGTGTGGATTTAAGTTTAGATACTGTTGAATTAGGTCTTGAAAGAAGAAAAGTAGGAGTTACAAAAACTGGTAAATTAGACGCTCCAGAATCTGTGGAATTCGCTCCAGAAGCAGGGAAACTAGGAATCGCAGAAAGAGGGAAGTCGTAGCTCCAAGAACACGGGAATTAGCGTAGAAACAGGGGAATTATCTCCAGGAACAGGGTAATTAGGAGCTGCAGAGAGGGTAATTAGGAGCTCGATGAATACTGGAATTAGTTCAGAAACAAGGGTATCAGCTCCAGATACGGGGGAATTAGATCGAGAAAGATGAGAATTAGGAGTTAATGAAACTGCCGAATTGGGCACTGGAGAAACTTGGGAATAAGGAGCTCCAGAAACACGGAAATTTGATCAGTACAACGGATGTAGCTCCAGAAAAAAGAGATTTACATTTAGAAAGAGAAGCTTTGGCTCAAGAAACACGCACCTAGCTATTGTCGTCGCAAGGGAATTAGGAGAACGCACGGTAAGCAGAATAATGCGGTGCTAAATATATCGGGAGATGGTAACCACATAGAAAGCACAATTAGATGTTTCATTAACAGCGCAATTTGAAACCCCAGATACAGAGGAATTAGGATCTCCTCAAATAAGTGAATTAGCTCCAGAAACAGGGGAACCATGACCTGCATAACCTGGGGTAGTTGGAGCTCTACAAGATTGGATCTAGCAGCTCCAAGAACATTGAAACTAACCCCTGAACAAGGGAAATAGCTGCAGAAACAGGGGTAATGGGTTATCCTTAAATTACAGGAATTAATTCCATAAATCGGGGAATTAGCTCCATAAATATTGGAGTTAACTCCACAAACTGGGGAATTAAGTGCTTCAGAAACACCAGAATTAGGAGCTCCAAAGAGAGAGGAGTTATATCCAGAAGTATCGCGATTACATACAGAAAGAGACAGAATTAAGTTCTCCAGAAAGAGAGTACATTTCAGCTGCAGTTGCAAGGTGATTTGTTACAGGAACAGGGAAAGTTGCTCCAGGAATTAGGAGCTCCACAGATTGGGAAATTAGCAGCCTCAGGAATATTAGAATTAGCTCCAGAAACAGCGAAGTTAGCTCCAGAAACAGGGGAAGTGGTGTTAGAAAGAGCAGAGTAAGCTCTAGAAAGGATAACCTAAGCTGTCCCTGCAGCAGAGGATTTAGAACAGTGCAACATAAACTGGACAAAGCGGAGCTATGTATATCGGCAAACGAGTAGACAGGTAACAAGGACAATTAGTTGCTTCATAAACAGTGCAAACTGGAGTTCCAGTAACAGGGGAATTAGGAGCTCAACAAACAGCTGAAATATCTCCAGAAAGAGGACCTCCAGAAACTATGGAAACTTCTCCAGAAACGAAGGTATTTACTCCAGAAACAGCTGAATTCGCTCCAGAAAGAGGGGAATTCCATCCAGGAAGAGGGAATTTGGAGTCTCATAAAAAGTGAAAGTAGGAGCTCCAGGAACACGGGAATTAGCGCACAAACAAAGGAATTAGCGCCAGAAACAGGGGAATTAGGTCTAGAAACTGTGGGAATAGGTCTGGGTAGATGGATAGTAGGAGTTACAGAAACGGTTAAATAAGAAACTCCAGAAACAATGGAATTCGCTCCAGAAACAGGGCAATGTGGAGGTGCAGAAACAGGGGAAGCGTGCTCCAGGAACACATCAATAATCACAGTACAGTCCAATTAGCTCCAGAAACAGGGGAATTACTTTTAGAAAGAGGAGAGTTACCTCCATAAAAGATGAATTTACATTTCATGTTGCAGCGTAATTAGGAGAGCGCACCATAAACAGGACACTTCCTAGCCATATATATCGGCAAACTACTAGACACTAAAAGGAAAGGACAATAATGTGCTTCATAAACTGCACAATTTGGAGTTTCAGAAAAAGGGAAATTAAGATCTCCAGAGTAATTTTCCCCAGAAACAAAGGTTAGCTCCAGGAACAGTTGAGTTACTAACAGAAACAGGGGAATTATCTCAAGAAACAGATGCATTAGTAGATCCACAATCTGGATATCAGTAACTCCAGAAAGACATGAGCTCCAGAAACAGGTGAATTATCTCCAGGAACAGGGGAATTAGGAGCTGCAGAGAGGGGAATTATGAGCTCCTGTATGACTGGATTTTAGTTCAGGAACATGGGTATTAGCTCCAGAAACAGTGGAATACGTTTTACAAAGAGGAGAATTAGGAGTTACAGAAACTGCAGAATTAGGCACTGGGGAAACTGATGAATTATGAGCTCCAGAATCATGGAATTTTATTGAGTACAGCGAAAGTTGCTCCAGTAAAAAGCAATTACATTTAGAAAGAGAATCGTTGGCTCATGAAACAGGTAAACTATCTATTCCTGTAGCGGGGGAATTAGGAGAGCGCAGCATAAGCAGAATAATTAGAAGCTAAATATATCAGGAATAAGGTAGCTACATAAAAAGCCCAATTCGGTGTTTCATATACAGCGCAAGTTGAAGTTCCAGAAACAGGTGAATTAGGGTCTCCACAATTAAGTGAATGAGCTCCAGAAACAGGGAAACTAGGACCTGCATAACCTGGGGTAGTAGGAGCTCCAGCCACATTGGCATTGGCAACTCCCATAAGATGGGATTTAGCAGCTCCAAGATAATTGAATCTAAACCCGGAACAAGGGAAAAAGCTCCCGAAATGGCAAATGGAATATGCTTAGTTTCCAGAATTAATTCCAGAAACCGGGGAATTAGCTCCAGAAATATTGGAGTTAACTCCACAAACTGGGGAATTAAGGGCTCCAGAAACCGCGGAATTAGGAGCCCCAGAGAGAGGGGAATTATGTCCAGAAATTTGCTCCAGTAACAGGAATATCGCGATGATCTACAGAAACAGAGAGAATTAGGTGCTCCAAAAGCAGAGGACATTTCAGCTTCAGATAAAAGGTGATTTGCTGCAGGAACAGGGTAATGTGCTCCAGTAACAGAGGAATTATGAGCTCCACTGACTGGGAAATTAGCAGCCACACAAACATTGGAATTAGCTCCAGAACCAGAGGAATTGGGGTTAGAAAGAGCAGATTAAGCTCTAGAAAGAGGTGACAGTAGAGGATTTAGGGGAGCGGACTTAAACAGGACACTTCAGAGATATATATATATGTATGTGTACATATATACATATAATATATATATAACTAGTAGACAGTTAAATAGGACAATTAGCTGCTTCATAAACAGCGAAACTTGGAGCTGCAGAAAAAGGACAATTAGGAGATCCGCAAACAACTCAGAATCTCCAGAAAGAGGGGAACTATTACTTCCAGAAACGATATTTTTCTGCAGAAACTTAAGGTATTAGGTCCAGAAACAGGTTATTTACTGCAGAAAAATGGGAATTCCCTCCGGAAACAGGGAAATTAGGACTTACAGAAAGAAGGGAAGTAGAAGGTCCAGAAAAACGGGATTTAGCGCAGAAACAAGGGCATTAGCGACAGAAAAAGGAGACATACCGACGGAAACAGAGGACATAAATCAAGAAACTGTTGAATTAGGTCTTGAAAGATGAAAAGTAGTAATTACAGAAACTGGTAAATTAGCAGCTCCAGAAACAGGAATTTGCTCCAGAAACAGGGGAATCCAGCTCCAGGAACACAGGAATATTCACAGTACAGTGCAATTAGCTCCAGAAACAGGGGAATTACATTTAAAAACAGGAGAGTTAGCTCCAGAAAAGTTGCATTTTCGTGTTCATGTTGCGGAGTAATTAGGAGAGCGCATCATAAACAGGACAATTCGGAGCCATATATATCGTCGTCTACTAGACAGGTAAAAAGCACAATTATATGTTTCACAAACCGCGCAATTTGGAGCTCCAGATAAAGGGAAATTAGGAGCTCCATAGGAATTTTCCGCAGGAAAAAAGGTATTAGCTCCAGAAAGAGTTGAATTAACAACAGAAACCGGGCAGTACCTCCAGAAACAGATGCATTAGGAGATCCACAATCTGGGATATTAGGAACTCCAGAAAAACATGAGCTCCAGAAACAGGGGAATTAGCTCTAGGAGTAGGGGAATTAACAACTGCAGAAACAGGAGAAGTAGCTCCAGAAACTAGGGAATTGGGAGTTACAGGAACTGCCGAATTGGGCGGTGCAGAAACTGGGGAATTAGGAGCTCCAGAGAGACGGACATCAGTACAGGGGAAGTAGCTCCAAAAACAAGAGAGTCACATTTATTAAAGAGAATAGTTAGCTCAAGAAACAGGTAAACTAGCTATGCCTGTAGCAGGGGCGGTGGGAGAGCTCACCAAAAGCGAAATAATTCGGAGCTAAAAATACTAGTTGAAATATTCGCCACCTAAAAATCACAATTAGGTGCTTCATTATCAGTGCAAAGTTTAGCCCCAGAGACAGGGGAACTAGGATCTCCACAAACAACTGAAATAGCTCCAGAAACTTAGGAACTAGGATCTGCATAACCAGGGGAAGTAGGAGATCCAGCAACAGCGGCATTGGGAGCTCCCATACGATGAGATTTTGCAGCTCCAAGAACATTGAAACTAACCCCAGAACAAGTGAAATAGCTCCAAGAACAGAGGAAATTGGATATCCTTAATTACAGGAATTAATTCCATAAACCGGGGAATTAGCTCCAGAAATATTGCTATACACTCCACAGACTGGGGAATTAAGTGCTTCAGAAATACCGGAATTAGGAGCTCCAGAAAGACGGGAATTATGACCAGAAAAATCGTGATTAGCTCCATAAAGAGGGAGAATCTTGTGCTCCAGAAGCAGAGGACTTTTCAGTGACAGATAAAAGGAGATTAGCTCCAGGAACAGGGGAGTTTGTTCCCGAAACAGAGGAATTGGAGCTCCACATACTGGGAAATTAGCCGCTCCAGGAACATTGGAATTTGCTCCAGAGCAGTGGAGTTCTGGTTAGAAAGAGCAGAGTTAGCTCTAGAAAGAGGTGACTTATCTGTCGTTGCAGCAGCGGATTTAGGAGAGCGCACCATTAACAGGACATTTCGCAGATATATATATAAACCTACTAGACACTTAAATAGGACAATTACGTGCTTCATCAACATCGCAATTTGGAGCTCCGGAAAAAGGAAAATTAGGAGCGCCACAAACATCTCAGAATCTCCAGAAAGAGGGAAAAAGGACTTCCAGAAGCTATGGATTATTCTCCTGAAACAAAGGTATTAAAATCAAAGAAACAGAGAAAATAGGTGCAGGTGTTGGTCATTCGGCTCGTCGAGCCTGCAACACCATTCAATAACATCATGGCTCATCTTTTACCTAAGTTGCCCTTTCCTGCTTTCTCTCCATACGCCTTGATACCTTTCGCTGTAAGGGCCGTATCAAACTCCCTCTTGAATGTATGCAATGAACTGGCTTCAACAACTCTCTGTGCGAGAGAATTACACAGTTTAACAACGCTCTGAGTGAAGACGTTTCTCCTCATTTCAGTCGTACCCCTTACCCTTCGACCTCTGTACCCTGCTTCTAGACTTTGCCAACATCGGGAACATTCTTCCTGCATCTAACCAGTCCAGTCCACTCAGCATGTTATATGTTTGATTGAGATCCCATCTCATGTTTCTAAATTCTAGTGAATATAAGCCTTGTCGATCCAATTTCTCCTCATATGTCAGTCCTGCCATCGCGGGAATCAGTCTGGTGAACCTTCACTGCACTCCTTCAATAGCAAGAATGTCCTTCCTCTGATTAGGAATAAAATTGAACACAATATTCCAGGTGAGGCCTCAACAAGGCCCTGTACAACTGCAGTAAAACCTCCCTGCTCCTATACACACATCGCCGAGCTATGAAGGCCAACATACCATTTGCCTTCTTCACAGCCAGCTGTATCTGCATGTCAATTTTCAATGATTGATGTACCATCACACCCAGGTCTCGTTGCACCTTCTCTTTTCCTAATCTGCTGCCATTCAGATAATGTCCTGTCTTTGTGCTTTTGGCAGCAAAGTGGATAAGCTCACATTTATCCACTTTATACTGCATCTGCCATGCATTTGCCCACTCATCTAACCTGTCCAAGTCAACCTGCAGCCTCTTAGCGTCCTCCTTACAGTTCACACCGTCATCCAGTTTAATGTCATCTGCAAACTTGGAAATATTTCACTCAATTCCTTCATCTAAATCATGAATGTATAATGTAAAAAGCTGTGGTACCAGCACTGAGCCCTGCAGCAAACCACTAGTCACTGCCTGCCATTTGAAAAAGACCCGTTTGTCCCGATTCCCTGCTTTTTGTCTGCCAAACAGTTTTCTAACCACTTCAATACATTACCCCCAATATCATGTGCCTTAATTTTGCACACCAACGTCTTGTGTGAGACCTTGTCAAAAGCCTTTTTAAATTCCAAATACAGCACATCGTCTGGTTCTCTCTTGTCCACTCTACTAGTTACAACCTCAAATAATTCGAGAAGATTTGGCGAGATTGATTTCCCCTTCATAAATACATGCTTACTTGGGTCGATCCTGTCACTGCTTTCCAAATGTGCTGCTATTTCATTTTTAAGAATTGATTCCAACATTTTCCCCCCACTGATGCCAGGCTAACCGGTCTATAATTATCGGTATTCTCTCCCTCCTTTTTTAGTTCCATAAACAGTTGAATTAGTTGCAGAAACAGGGGAATTCCCTCCAGGAATTGGGAAATTAGGAGTCGCAGAAAGAGGGAAAGTCAGAGCTCCAGGAACACGGGATTCAGCGCTGAAACAAGGGAATGACCGCCAGAAACACAGGAATTAGATGTAGAAACTGTGGAATTAGGTCTTGAAAGATCAGCAGTAGGATTTACAGAAACTGGTGAATTAGAAGCTCCAGAAACCGTGGAATTCACACCAGAAACAAGGCAATGTGGAGCTGCAGAAACAGGGAAAGTGAGCTCCAGGAAGACATGAATAATCACAGTTCATCGCAATTAGATCCAGAAACAGGGGAATTACGTTTAAAAACAGGAGAGTTACCTCCAGAAAAGTTGCATTTTCGTGTTCATGTTGCGGGGTAATTAGGAGAGCGCACCATAATCAGGTCGTTTCGGAGCCATATATATCGGCAAACTACTAGATTCGTAAAAAGTACAATTATGTGCTTCATAAACAGCACAATTTGGAGCTTCGGAGAAAGGGAAATTAGGAGCTCCACAGGAATTTTCCCCAGAAAAAATGTATTAGCTCAGAAACTGTTCAAGTAGCA
This sequence comes from Pristiophorus japonicus, assembly GCF_044704955.1. Classification (NCBI taxonomy): domain Eukaryota; kingdom Metazoa; phylum Chordata; class Chondrichthyes; family Pristiophoridae; genus Pristiophorus; species Pristiophorus japonicus. The sequence continues at coordinate 1,047,810 of NW_027250649.1, forward strand.
ACAGAATCAGGGGTGATACCTCCAGAAACAGATGCATTACGAGACCCACAAGCTGGGACATTACGTACTCCAGCAAAAAGATGAGCTCCAGAAACAAGGGAATTATCTCCAGGAACAGAGGAATTAAGAACTGTTGAGAGGGAAATTAAGAGTTCCATGAAATCTAGAATTATTACAGAAACAAAGGGATTAGCTCCAGAAACAGGATGAATGGGATATCCTTAATTGCAGGAATGAATTCCAGAAACTGGGGAATTAGCTCCAGAAATGTTTGAGTTAACTCCATAAACTGGGGACTTAAGTGCTCCAGAAAAATCGGAATTTGGAGCTCCAGAAAGTAGTGAATTATGTCCAGAAATATGTTGATTAGCTCCAGAAAGAGGGAGAATCGGATGCTCCAGAAACAGAGGACTTTCCAGCTAGAGAAACAAGGTGATTAGCTTCAGGGGAAGTTGCTCGAAACAGAGCAATTAGGAGCAACACAGACTGGGCAATTAGCAGCGCAAAAAACAGTGGAATTAGCTCCGGAAACTAAAGTATTAGCTCCAGAAACAGCGGATATAGCTCCAGAAACAGAAAGATTAGGATTAACAAGAGACGATTTGCAATATACACAGGCAAATTAGCTGTTCCTATGGCAGTGAAATTAGAAGAGCGCACCATAAGTGAAATAGCCCCAGAACAATGTGATTAGCTCCAGAAACAGGGGAATGGGATCTCCATAAATACAGGAATGAATTCCAGAAACAGGGGAATTAGCTTCAAAAACATTGGAATTAGCTCCACAAACACGGGTGTTAGGTGTTCCAGTAACACCTCCTTTGTACCCTACTTTGATTATTTATTGCCCGATTAGCACCCACCTACCTTTTCCCATTAATTATTCAAACAATCCTGCATTCCACTGTATCACAGACATACAACTTTGTCCTTTTTCGCTGTCTATTCTTTTCAGGTCCTGTCCATGTTGATGAAGTCTGTAATCTTAAAAATTTTCCTAAAAAATCGGATTGATCATCCGACTGTACGTAAAATCGATTGGTTCATCCAAGGAATCTGCACGACCTGCTGAGGTTGACAGAATTTTGTGTTTTTCTTCATTTTGCCTCCGTATCCCTTTTAACGGGCTGTTCTGTCTGTCTGGGAGCAATCTCTGTCTGTTTAAAATGGTTTGTTATCAGAACCGGGCATTCTGTGTCTATTTAAAAGGGATGCGCTGTCTGTTGCGGATCTCAAATTTCAAATTTAACAAACTGCCATTGGAGGAATCAAGAATTTTAATTTGTTTGAGAAATACAAAATCTCTTTTGCCTGTTTCTTGCTCCTGATCAGTGATGCTGGTATATATTGGGGTAATCCCCTGGGTCCTGCTACTGATCAGTGAGGCTGGTGTATATTGGAACAATCAACTGGGTCCTGCTCCTGATCAGTGAGGCTGGGATATATTGGAGCAACCCCCTGGATTCTGCTCCTGATCAGTGATGTTGCTATATTTTGGGGCAATCCCCTGGGTCCTGTTCCTGATCAGTGATGCTGGTATATATTGGGGCAATCCCCTGGGTCCTGCTCCTGATAAGTAATGTTGGGATATGTTAGGGCAATCGCCTGGGGCCTGCTCCTGATCAGTGATGTTGGGATATATTGGGGCAATCTCCTGTTCCTGATCAGTTACGGAGGAAAATATTGCAGCTAATCTCCTGTTTCCTGGTCCTGATCAGAGATGCTGGGTTATATTGGGGTAATCATCTGGAGGCTGATGCTGATCAGTGTGAAAAGTATTCAGCTGGAATGTGTTTGAATGATCGAGGAGAAAAATGTTGGTCAGCCAGGTTAAGTGCCAGGATTTGTGGATATGGACACCAAGATCTCTCTGCTCATCTAGAATTTTCGAATTCGTGCCATTTATACTATACTGACTTTCCATATTAGTGCTCCCAAGAGGTATCGCTTCATACTCCTCGACGTTGAACTCCTTCTGCCATGCTTCTGCCCATTTCAACATCCTGTCTCGATCAGCTCAAAGCCTATAACTAGCCACATCACTACCTACTACTGTGCCAAATTTTGTATTATCTGTAAAGTTTTAAATTCCACTCTTTACAACTTATTCCAGGTGTTTATAATAATTGCATAGAGTAATGGAGCCAAAGTTCGCACCTGGGTATCAGCACTGAAAACCCCCTCACAATCTGAAAAACATCCACCCAACACCATGCATTGATGTTGTTACTGAGCTAATTTTGCACACCCCACTATCCATTTAATTCCCTGCAATTCCATCTTTGTAATGACTACTTGTGTGTGACTTTGTCCAATATGTTCACAGTGTAGCTAGATACAAAATGAACGCCATAACGTCAAATAATGGCAAGAAAACGTTCTGCTGATTAGCAATTACCGCCGTCTCTCAGCTGAAGAATCAGCTCTTCTTCATGTTGAACACCACTTGGAAGAAGCAGGGCACAGAACGTAATCTGGGAATGGGACATTAATGACCATCAACAAGAGTGGCTCAGTCGCACCACCATTGACCGTGCTGGCCGAGATCTATATGGTCATAGCTGCCAGATTGGCCTTTCGCATCACATAAGTGGCAGGCAATGTCAACCTCCATCAATCGAGATTCTAACCACCTTCCCTTGAAAATCAACAGCATTACCATCGCCGAATCTCCGACTAACAAATCCTGGGGTCACCAATGACCAGAAACTTAACTTGGCCAGCTGCATAAATAAAGTGGCAACAAGAGCAGGTCGGAGTCCGGGTAATTTCGGCGAGTGTCTCAACTCCACACTCAGATTTTCAACCGTCTACAATGCACATGTCAGGATTATGATGGAGTACTCTCCACTTGCCTGACTGAGTGCACCTTCAACAACACTCAAAAAGCTCGGCACCATCCAGGACAAAGCTGCCCGCTTAATGAACAAAGCATCCACCAGCTTAAAGATTCACTCTCTGCAACATGAGTGCACCGTGGCTGCAGTGTGTACCATCTTCAAAATTTACTGCAGCAACTCGCCAAGGATTCTTCAGCAGCACCACCCAAAACATTCAACCTCGACCAGCAAGATGGTCAAGGGCAGCAGGCGCATGGGAACAACATCACTTGGAAGAGGCACACGAGGCTACACATCAACCTGACATGGTAATATTTTGCCGATGCTCCATCGTCGCTGAGTAAACATTCTGTAACTCTATCCCGAACAGTACTGTAACCACAAGGATTGCCGCAATTCATGAAGGCATTTCACCACCATCTTCTCAAGGGTAATTAGGCGATGGCAGCGATAATCACATCCTGGAATGAATTAAAAAATCTCGGGAATCCCCACTTATATCCGCTGATATATATTACATGTCGTAGTACCAGACATTCTCGACACAAAGGTCGCTAGATACTTGTGGCCAGTGGTGAACGCTTTGCATTGCCACCAACGTTAGATTCCAGGGGAATAATTGGCATATAATTAGTGTGAACGGTATAGAGGGCGCGTTATTCATAAAATATATTGAGCTCAGCATTTTGAGCCTGTACTTAGCAAGGCAAAAAACAGAGGGAGAAATCCTGATCTAAGTTTTAATGAATTACGTTGTATAGGTGGGTGAGAATATGTTGGTGGCACTGATCATAATTCAGTAAAATTTATTGTATTTATGTTAAAGGAGACAGATAGACTAGAAGTTACAAGTTTCAATTGGAGAAAGGCCAATTTTAATTTGGTGAGATGCGATTTATTGAATGTGGACTGGAAACAACTACTGAAGGTAAATCAGTGCCGGAGTAGTGTGAGGCATTCGAGGAAGAGATAGAGAGGTTTCAGAGCAAATATGTTTCTTTCAAGAAAAAGTGTGAACCTCAACACCAAGAGCCTCCTGGATGTCAATTAATAAAATGAGACAAAAAAGGGAAGCTTAAGTCAGATACAGAAATCTAAATACTACAGAAAGCCAAGCGGTAAATGAAATTAAAAACAAAATTACAGAACTATGACAAAATATGGGCAAGTGAAATCAAGGAAAAGACAAAGATATTTTATAAATACATGAAGGGCAAAAGCCGACCTAGAGAAAATGTATGGCCCATTAGAGACCAATAAAGTAACATGTGTACTTATTTGGAAGACGTGGGAATGTTCCTCAACGAAAAATGTGTATCTGCCTTCACAAGGGACACGATGCAGAAATTGCAGTTAAGGGTTGGTGTGTGAATTATTTGATTAGATAAATGTAGTGAGAGTGGAAATGTTAAGTTTTTTTTAGCATTTTTGAAAGAAGAGACTTCACTGGGCTCGGAAGAAATGTAACCCAGGCTATTAAGATAATCAATGGAGAAAATAGCGGAGGCTCTGGCCATCAATTTCCAATCCGCTATGGAATAAAGTGTAGTGCCAGAGGACTGGCGGTTTGCTAACACTGTACCATTGTTTAAAATGAAGAAAGGGGTTCACCGAGTAATTCAAGCTGTGTGACCCTGAACTAGACCGTGGGAAAATTACTGGAAAAAGTCTGAGCGACAGTATTAATCATCATATGTAACGGCACGGATTAATCAAGGACAGTCAGCATGGATGTGTTAAGGGAAACTCATGTCGAACTAACATGATTGATTTTTTTGAGGTGGTAACAAGGAGGTTCGGGGAAGACAGTTTGTTTGATGTAGTCTGCATGGATTTGAATCATTGCTTGCAGCAAACTCCCACATGGAAGAAAAATAAAAATCATCGGATCCAAGGGAAAGTATCAAGTTGGACCCATAATTGTCTCAGTGGCAGGACGCAAAGGCAAATGATTGGTGTGTTTTTGTGACTGGAAGATTGTTTCCAGTGGGGTTCGGCAGGGCTCAGTACTAGGTCCCTTTCTGTTTGTATAATATATCAATGCTAGAATTTCCATTAGTATCCCGCCGCTACTGATCACTTACCACCCATTTAAACGCTGAGATGTTATAACACCCGGTTATCTCCCATTTACCCAGAAATGGAAACTAACGTCCATCTATCGCCTATTTATTACCCATTTATCGCCAGCATTAGCTTTAGAATCAAGATAACGCTGACATTTAATTTAACCACTCGTCCATATGTTTATGACGTCAACATCCAGAAAACAGATGTTAATGGAAACTAACGCATATAAACTGCCCTGCCTAACGTTAGCCCCAAAAAACGCTGAAAAAAGCTGCATTCACCTGATCTTAACCCAGCGGCATAGAATCCATTTCGTAAATGGAAGAACTTTTCTAGAAAAGGCTGCTTCAATTTCTGGAGAGCATTGATTGAATCTGTGAGTTATTTTAAGGTGAATATCAAATTTTAAGAAACATCTTATAATACTGTGGATGAATTTACAATAATTTATGAAATTTCGGATGAAAATGTATTATTTCTGAAGAATAGGTCAAATAGTAATTGTAATGGGGCCTGAAATTTCTCAGCCTGTATTGATGACTACTCACATGCTGCAGACTAGAGGTGAAAGAAGGGATATTGAAGAGCATTATTTGCCAAATTAAGGACGTGGCAGGAGGAGGAGAACGTACACCCAACGCACTTCCAGAGATAAACAGTCTTACCTGAACGTGTCGGTGAATACGTGCCTTCGGAGAGTATGATTCCAAAAGAGTTCATCGCTGGGATATGCCTGATCATCAAGGAGATCTGCAGCCTAACAGCACCTTCATGACCGTGCTGCCCTTTGAGGTCAAGGTTACTGCGGCACTTTCCTACTATGCATCTGGCTCCTTTCAGGCATCAGCAGGCGAAATTTGCGATATCTCTCAGTATGCCACGCATTGCTGCTTTCGATAGGTTACTGAAGCCCTTTACGCTCAAAGGATGGACCTGATAAGCTTCCCTTTGACCAGGGTGGCACAGACTGAGTGGGCTTTGGATTTCTCCAGAATAGCAAACTTCCCCAAGTTACAGGGAGGAATACACAGCATGCACATCGCAATGCGAGCACCCTTTCAGGATGCAGAGGTGTTTCTGAACCCAAAGTGAGTCCACTGCCTGAATGTGCATCTCGTTGTTGACCACAAGGAAATAATCATGGCAGTCAATGCAACATTTCCAGGCAGCATCCCTAATGCACTCATCTTGCGCGAGAGTACTTTGCCTGACCTGATTATGAGTCAGCCATAAGTCACGGTTGGATGCTGGTGATAAAGGATATGGCCTTACCAGCTGACTGATGGACTCCCCTGCGTACGCCACAGACAGAAGCCGAGAGGTGATAACATGAAAGTGACATGGGAACTGAGGGAAAACTTTATTAGTCGGGAAATTGTGTTGCGGAAATTGCTGGGATTGAAGGCCGATAAATCCCCAGGGCCTGATGGACTGCATCCCAGAGTACGTAACGAGGTGGCCTTGGAAATAGCGGATGCATTGACAGTCATTTTCCAACATTCCATTGACTCTGGATCAGTTCCTATGCAGTGGAGGGTAGCCAATGTAACCCCACTTTTTAAGAAAGGAGTGAGAGAAAAAACAGGGAATTATAGACCGGTCAGACTGACCTCAGTAGTGGGTAAAATGATGGAATCAATTATTAAGGATATCATAGCAGTGCATCTGGAAAATGGTGACATGATAGGTCCAAGTCAGCATGGATTTGTGAAAGGGAAATCATGCTTGACAAATCTTCTGGAATTTTTTGAGGATGTTTCCAGTAAAGTGGACAAAGGAGAACCAGTTGATGTGGTATATTTGGACTTTCAGAAGGCTTTCGACAAGGTCCCACACAAGAGATTGATGTGCAAAGTTAAAGCACATGGGATTGGGGGTAGTGTGCTGACGTGGATAGAGAACTGGTTGTCAGACAGGAAGCAAAGAGTAGGAGTAAACGGGTACTTTTCAGAATGGCAGGCAGTGACTAGTGGGGTGCCGCAAGGTTCTGTGCTGGGGCTCCAGCTGTTTATATTGTACATTAATGATTTAGACGAGGGGAATAAATGCAGTATCTCCAAATTTGCGGATGACACCAAGTTGGGTGGAAGTGTGAGCTGCGAGGAGAATGCTATTAGGCTTGGATAGGTTAGGTGAGTGGGCAAATGCATGGCAGATGAAGTATAATGTGGATAAATGTGAGGTTATCCACTTTGGTGGTAAAAACAGAGAGACAGACTATTAGCTGAATGGTGACAGATTAGGAAAAGGGAAGGTGCAACGAGACCTGGGTGTCATGGTACATCAGTCATTGAAGGTTAGCATGAAGGTACAGCAGGCGGTTGAGAAACCAAATGGCATGTTGGCTTTCATAACGAGGGGATTTGAATACAGGGGCAGGGAGGTGTTGCTACAGTTGTACAGGGCCTTGGTGAGGCCACACCTGGAGTATTGTGTACAGTTTTGGTCTCCTAACTTGAGGAATGACATTCTTACTATTGAGGGAGTGCAGCGAAGATTGACCAGACTGATTCCCGGGATGGCGGGACTGACCTATCAAGAAAGACTGGATCAACTGGGCTTGTATTCACTGGAGTTCAGAAGAATGAGAGGGGACCTCATGGAAACGTTTCAAATTCTGACGGGTTTAGACAGGTTAGATGCAGGAAGAATGTTCCCAATTTTGGGGAAGTCCAGAACCAGGGGACACAGTCTGAGGATAAGGAGTAAGCCATTTCGGACCACAGAAAGTAGTTGAGGCCAATTCACTAAATATATTCAAAAGGGAGTTAGATGAAGTCCTTACTACTCGGGGGATCAAGGGTTATGGCGAGAAAGCAGGAAGGGGGTACTCAAGTTTCATGTTCAGCCATGAACTCATTGAATGGCGGTGCAGGCTAGAAGGGCTGAATGGCCTGCTCCTGCACCTATTTTCTATGTTTCTATGTTTCTATGCCACATAAAATGTCCTCGAAAAGACAATTGGAATGCTTAAGCAACACTCCAGATGCCTGGACCATTCATCAGACGAATTGCAATACTACTCTGAGAAGTTTGCTCAATTAATTGTGGTGTGCTGCATGCTGCATAATTTGGCTATCAGGTAGGGATAAGAATTGCCAAATAGGACTGCCGATCCACCTCAGGAGAGAGGAGAAGACGATGAAGATGAGGTGCACGACGACCTCGGGGAAGACACTCAGGCTGATGTTGAAACCATGCCCTCACTGTCCTCTAGAACGCAGGAAAGGGCCCGTTGCGAATACACAGCTGAGAGTTTTATGTCTGCAGCTCATAAATGAAAGGTTTGCGTTAGGTTTGTGACAAGTACCGTTACGTTTGATGTTTACCTTTCGTGGTAAGGACTCGCCGGAGTTTAACGCTACAAGTAGCTGAATACAATGCACAACAATTTTACGTTAAGTTTTTATAAATACGTTTAACGATATATTTTTTTTAATGAAACATAACACAATACAACACAACACAACAGTCCCCACTCCCCCAACTCAACCCAAACTTGCAACATTTTAACGTTTTCGCAATACAATAACAACAGATTTTAATAAAAAAGCCTTCATAACCCACTCTCTCCCAAACCTTCCCAACAATGAAACATTTAAAAACAGGAACAATTTAATCAACTAAAAGTAAACCGAAACGCACACCCACCCCACAAACAACAATATTTACATATAACAAAACACATTCCCTCCATCCTTACGGCCACGCACCTCCTTAACTTTCCGCCGGTCTGATCAGCACCTCTTTCCTGTCACCTACCAACACCAATGTGATGATGGTGGAGAGGACATTTCTTTGGAAATATCCTCCGAGCCAGATGCAACAGCTTCCTCTGGCTCGCATGAGTCTCGGGCAATGGGGGTGCGGCACCTTGGGGAGCAGTGCCGGATTCCGGGACCAATGATAGCACTCTGACACCAGTGTCCCTGGCTATTATCTCCAGGGCCACCGCTATCTGTGTCATTTTCTCGTTCACTTTAGTGGATCGGATGGCCACCTGCTGAGATATTCCACCCATTGCCTGGAGGAGCTCTTAACAAAACTCAACGCTTCTCCAGGACAAGTTAACCATGTACACGCTAAGATCTCCTGTTTGTGGAGCAGTTCGACTGCGCCCAACCAACCGCCGCGTGGTCGTCACTGGCAGTGAATCACTGGAGGCACCCTGTGGCAAAGCACTTGGCCCCGCTAACTCCTCGTTCGAGGAGTATGTGGCCGCAGGAACACTGGAAGCTATGGCTGCTGCAGGCTCCTCCTTGACCTCCTAACTTTCCTCAGTGGAAAGTAGGACCCGCAGCAGAACGGGGGAGATTCAGGGCTCCACGAACCCAGAAATAAGTTAGACCGGCTCCATTGTTTGAAGTGGTGGTTCGATTTCCAAGTCCTACGCCCTTAGTTGAACTAGAAGACAAAAAAGAGCTAATTAGAGGAGAAGGGGGTGCTTGGGTCACATCGGAATCCAAACGCTACACAGCCATGTGCATGAGAGCAACTCTAATGTTGTAAGAATGATGACAGACTTCACGTTTGATGATCATCATGATCGTACAAAATTAGCATTACAATAACTTTCATGATCTCATCATTAATTACGTAACATTACATTACATAACATAATATTACATAACATTGCAGCGATAAATCATCAATGTTATATTTTATGGATATATGAGGCATCAATTGACTTTACATCACCCAATGGTTTATAGTTTGCTCACGTGGCCTGACGACAGGTTCCGACGCAGCACAGGTGGGCAAACGATTGTGGAACCCCAGAAATGCCAGCACCGGCTCCTCGAGATCGGTGACGGGGCATAGATCTGCTGGGCCGTCAACCATGCTCCGCTGCTCATCCCTGTTCTATGAAATTTTTTTCTGCAAAAGGTGACAACGGCATGTCATGGCGTAAGATCATTGTCAGGTATTGTTACAGATAGAGATACATAGATTACTGACAGATATTTTATTATTATCATTATTATTAATACGCAACACAACACAACACACATGCCTATCCACCGTAAAAGTTATACATAGTGCATGCCTGGTTACATCTGCCGTCTGCAAAAAAATTGCTTAAGATCAACATTTGTATTAAATGCTGAATGAGAGGTGATCTTATCGAAACGTATAAGATTATGAGTGGGATTAACAAGGTGGATGCAGAGAGGATGTTTCTACTGATAGTGGAAACTAGAACAAGGGAGCATAATCTTAGAATACGGGTCCAACCATTCAGGATTGAGATGAGGACGATTTTCTTCTTGCAGAAGGTTGTAAATTTGTGGAATTCTCTGCCTCAGAGAGCTGTGGAAGCTGGGTCATTGAATAAATGTAAGACAGAGATAGACAGTTTCTTAAACGATAAGTGAATAAGGGGTTATGGGGAGCGGGCAGGGACTGGTGCTGAATCCATGATCGGAACAGCCATGATTATATTAAATGGCGGCGCAGGCTCCAGGGGCCGAAGGCCTACTCCTGTTCCAATTTCTTATGTTCCTTTGTTCTTAATTCTAATTAAACACTCACTGCGTTCTCCCAAATTTCCCAGTCCTCTATTTCAAATTAAACTCTAACTGTGTTCCCCTAAATTCCCCAGACCACTATTTCTACTTAAACACGAACTGTGTTCCCCGAAATTCCCCGGCCTTCTAATTCTAATTAAACACTCACTGTGTTCCCCTAAATTCCTCAGTCCTCTATTTCTAATTAAACACTCACTATGTCGCCCATAATTCCCCAGTCCTCCCATTCTATTTAAACTCTCACTGTTTGCCGCTAAATTCCCCAGTCCTCTATTTCTAATTAGACAATGACTCTAATTCTCTGCAATTACCTTTATATGATTTATAACTGAACAGTTGTTCTATTGCCCTAAATGCACCAGTTCTCTGTTTCACATTGAACTGTGACTGCATCCCTCGACATTCACCTGACCTATATATGTAATTAAACAGTAAATATATTACCATGAATACCCTGATGATTCCCATTGCCTGTCGTGTTGGCGACGAGCACATTCTGACCACGTGATCCACGCCGTGTTACATATAAACATAGAAACATAGGAAATATGTGCAGGAGTAGGCCATTCCGCCCTTCGAGCCTGCACCGCCATTCAATAAGATTATGGCTGGTCAATCCTTCAGTACCCATTTCCTAATTTACCTCCATACATCGTGATCCCCTTAACCGTAAGAGCCATTTCTAAATCCCTTTTGAATATATCCAGTGAATTGGCATGAACAACTCTCTGCGGCAGGGAATTCCACAGGTTAACAACTCTCTGAGTGAAGAAGGTTCTCCTCATCTCAGTCCTAAATGGTCTACCCCTTATCCTAATACTATGTTCCCTGTTTCTGGACTTCCCCAACATCGGGAACATGCTTACCGTATCTAACCTGTCCAGTCCTGTCAGAATCTTATATGTTTCTATGAGATCTCCTCTCATCCTTCTAAACTCCAGTGACTAAAGGCCCAGTTGGTCCAGTCTCTCCTCATATGACAGTCCAGCCATCCCTGGAATCAGTCTGCTGAACCTAGGCTGCATTCCCTCAAGAGGAAGAACATCGTTCCTCAGACACTAAACACAAGGTGAGGCCTCACTAAGGCCCTGGACAACTGCAGTAAGACCTCCCAGCATCTATATTCAAATCCCCGAGCTATGAAGGCCGACATACCATTTGCATTCATTATCACCTGCTGTAACTGCGTGCACACTTTCAGTGACTGATGAACCATGACACGCAGGTCTTGTTGCACCTTTCCTTTTCCTAGTGTGCCGCCATTCAGATAAAATTCTGCCTTCGTGTTTTTGCCCCAAAATGGATAACCTCACATTTATCCACATTATACTGCATCTGCCATGCATTTGAATACTAACTTAACGTGTCTTAGCGTCCTACGCACAGCTCACACCGCCACCCAGTTTAGTGTCATCTGCAAACTTTGAGATATTACACTCTATCTCTATTCCTTCATCCAAATCGTTAATGTATATTGCAAAGAGCTGGGGTCCCAGCACTGAGCCCTGCGGTACTCCAGTGGCCACTGCCTGCCATTCTGAAAAGGACTCGTTTATCCCGATCTCTGCTTCCTGTCTGCCAACCAGTTCCCTATCCACCTCAGTATATTACCTCCAATACCATGTGCTTTGATTTTGCACAACAATCTCTTGTGCGGGACCTTATCAAAAGCCTTCTGAAAGTCCAAATACACCACATCCACTGGTCCTCCCTTGTCCACTCTACTAGTTGCATCCTCAAAAAGTTCCAGAAGATTCGTCAATCATGATATCCCTTTCATAAATCAATGCTGACCTGATCCGATCCTGTCACCGCTTTCCAAATGTGCTGCTATTTCATCCTTCATGATCGATTCCAAAATTTTCCCCACTACTGATGTCAAGCTAAGCAGTCTATAATTACCTGTTTTCTCTCTCCCTCCTTTGTTAAAAAGTGATGTTAAATTACCTATGCTCCAGTCCATAGGAGCTGAACCAGAGTCGATAGACTGTTGTAAAATGATCACCAATGCATCCACTATTTCTAGAGATACATCCTTGAGCACTCTGGAATGCAGACGACAGGCCCATCGGATTTATCGGCCTTCAATGGCATCAATTTTCCGAACACAATTTGCCGCCCAATAAGGATATCCTTCAGTTCCTCCTTCTCACTAGACCCACTGTCCCTAGTACCTTCAGACGGTTATTTGTTTCTTCCTTCTTGAAGACAAAATCGAAGTATTTGTTCAATTAGTCCTCCATTTCTTTGTTCCCCATTATAAATTCAACTGAATCTGACTGCAAGGGTCCTACGTTTGGCTTTACTAATCTTTTTCTCTTCACATATTTACAGAAGCTTTTTCAGTCAGTTTTTATATTCCCTGCAAGCTTCCTCTCGAATCGTTTGTTCCCCCTCTTAAGTAAACCCTTAGTCCTCCTCTGTCGAATTCTAAATTTCTACCATTCCTCAGGTTTGTTGCTTTTTCTAGCCAATTTACATGCCTCCTTCTTGGCTTTAACACTATCCTTAATTTCCTTTGTTAGCTATGGTTGAGCCACCTTCCCAGTTTTATTTTTTACTCCAGACAGGGATTTACATTTGCTGAAGTTCATCCATGTGATCTTTAAATCTTTGCCATTGCTTATCCAGCGTCTCCCCTTTGAGTGTTGTTTGCCAGTCTATTCTAGCCAATTCACGCCTCATACCGTCGAAGTTACCTTTCCTTAAGTTCAGGACATTAGTTTCCGAATTAAATTTGTCACTCTCCATCTTAATAAGGAATTCTACCAAATGATGTTCACTTTTCCCCAAGGGGCCTCGTACAACAAGTTTAGTCCCTTCTCTTTACACATCACCCAGTCTAGGATGTCCAGCTCCCTGGTTGGTTGCTCGACATATTGGTCTAGTAAACCATCCCTAATACACTCGAGGAAATGCTCCTCCACCGCATTGCTACCAGTTAGCTTAGCCCAATTAATATGTAGATTAAAGTCGCCATGATTACTGCTGTACCTATATTGCACACGTCCTTTATTTCTTATTTGATGTTGTCCCCAACCTCACTACTACCATTTGGTGGTCTATACACAACTCCTACTAGCGTTTTCTGCCCTTTAAATTCCGCAGCTCGACCCATACCGATTCCACATCATCCAGGCTGTTGCAGCGGATTTTTGGACACATACTTGATTGTATACGGGACCAAATATTTGTTTTATTTTCCCCTTTAAATGTATTTTGTAAGGGATAATACTGATGCATTATGCTTTCAACAGTTAAACTTCAAGGTATAATGGCCTTGAGTTAATGGAGATAGGAAAGTGAGATAATGAGTTACGTCCAGAGTATCTTTGTTTATACCGGTGTCAAAAGCCTGCACTTGTTTATACTACCCTGGCACAAAGCAGGATGAGTTATATCAAAAGCTTAGCCTTCGATAGTCAAAGCTTTGTAGCGCTAAAGCATGTGTTGTAAAGTGACTTAATTTGTAAGATAAAAGAACTTCACTGCAGATACCAATTTGAGTCGTGGTTCAGAGACAGGAGTGTCCAACGCTTCTCCCAAAGCTTTGTCTTCGATTTAATAAACCTCTCTTTATATATTATACAGTCTTTTAAATATTTTTCCACAACAAAATGGCGTCACGACAGGATACTGTCTCATCAGACGTGATCATTTAAGACAGTATCTGGAATCTGGTGTTGGAGACTGAAAAGAGAGGTGTACGGGTATGACGGGATAGTGTATAAGATACGAGTAAGTAGATAGCGGGAGGAGGTTGTCTAACCAGTTTGATTTTTACCTTTGATAAATAAGGTCGGTGCGGATATTACGGTGCAGAGGGACGTTGGGCACATGCGGTACCTTTAACCACCGAAGTAGATGGTCAACAGGCAGCCTTTGTCTCTTTTAAAACCGAGATCAAACGAGTTTTAGGTAACGCCCCTACTAATTGGGGTAAAATTACTACAACCAAGCAGCAAAAAGGGGAAGGAGCCTCAGAGTATGGGGAACGATTGTTCCAGATATATCAAGGATGCTCTGGATAGGGGAACCCAGGCTGCAGTGAATGAGCATTTAAGGACGGACTATCCACTGCACACCAGACCATTATAAAAATGGGAGTAATTGTAACCCAGGATTATGATGAACTGGTCGAGTGGGCGAGTGGCGTCCAGGGAGGGGGCGACGAAAAATCTCAGACAAAGATAAAGCAGGAAAAGGTCTCTGCCACGGGAACAGGAGGAGGGCAGGAAAGGGGGACTTGCCATAATTGTGGTAAACCGGGCCATTTTGCCACGGAATGCAAAGGGAAAGGCAGTGAAAAGCAATGTACGTATTGTGGTAAGAAAGGGCAGCTGGAAGCGACATTCTATGGTAAAAATGGATATCTTAATAAGGCAAGGAACCTGTCAGAACAGGAATACCAGCAGTGGCAGGTGTACAAAGCAACCCGGTGATGTCCGACGGCCCCTGTGCAAAGTAAAAAGGAGGGAAGGATATATGTGTCTGCACTAGTAGGGGACGGACAGTGTGAAATGCTAGTGGACATGGGAGCCTCAATATCAATTACCAATATGACGCTTCCCGTCATGGACAAGAAGGCTCTGATAAATGGAATAGATAGACGGCCCACACTGGCCTACCTGAGCACTACCCAATTGGTGGAAATTGATAACTTATATATACCCATGAGATTTTACGCATGCAAGAATCGTGAGGGAACAATATTGGGGAATGATGTAATGAGGGAATTTAAGGCCCTGATTGATTGCGACAAGGGGAAACTGACATGGCCAAAGGCGGACGGCAGTAAGGGAGATTTAGGACAGATAGCCCACCATGTGGAAAGTATAGGTGTGGCTACAGCCAGAAAAACTGACTGGCTTATCGGGACTGGAGGGTATGGAGGCATATGTGGCTGTGTGCCCGGGGTCTGGGCACAGACAAAATTAGATACTGGAAGGGCGAAGATGGACCCTATTAAAGTCCCTGAACCACCTCATAAACCACACCGACAATACCCTATAAGACCTGAAGCTAGAATAACGGTTGGAGAAATAGTAAAGGGGCTAGTGGAAAAGGGTATCGTAAAAGAAACAGTTAGCACCACTAACTCCCCAACATGGCCCGTAGGGAAACGAGATGGGAGTTATAGACTCACTATCGACTACATTGCCCTTAACAAGGTCACCCGCAAATTACACCCGATAGTGGCCGGCCCCTCCAGAATCCTTAATGGATTATCCCCTGAACATAAGATCTTTTCAGTCCTAGACTTAGCCAATGGTTTTTGGGCCCTTCCCCTTGACCCAGAATCACAAGAAAAATTTCCCTTCACGGTGGAGGATAAACAATATACTTGGACCCGATTACCACAAGGATTCCATAATAGTCCTGCCATATTCCATCCAGTCATGAGGGATATACTAAAACAAATAGAGGTACCGGCAGGAAATAGTATTTTCCGATATGTCGACGACATATTAATAGCCTGAGAAACCAAGGAAGGACATCAGGCAACCCTATACCTAGTATTAAGGGCTCTGGAAACGGCGGGCCTTAAGGTTAACACCAAAAAGGCCCAGGTAGGAAAATCCCAGGTCCTGTATCTAGGGTACTGCATCTCAAAGGGGCTGAAAGAAATGCCTTCGGCGAGGAAAAATGCTGTCAAGGACATGCCTACACCAGTAACGGTAAGGGGGGTGAATAAGGTACTGGGCCTCTTTAATTACAGCCGGAACTTTATCCCTGATTTTGCAAAAATTGCTGAGACAATACAAAGATTAGTGAAAGGGAGGAAACCGGCCCTAGACCTCATAGAGGGGGGCCCTGAACAAGAACAGGCGTATAGTAAACTCAAGTCAGAACTAGTCTCAGCACCTGGATTGGGACTGCCTGACATGAGTAAGGATTTCCACATCCACTGTAACAATGAAGGTGGGTTCTATATGGCCGTGGTCACCCAAGATCGCGGGGATAAAAGGAGACCTGTAGCATATTACTCTACCACCGAAAGCCCGGTGGTGACTGGGTTATCCAGATGTATAGCCACGCTAGATTGCGCAGCTTGGGCGGTAAAAATAAGCGAGCCTGTGGTGATGACTGGAAACATCATTCTACACATTAAACACACATTGGTAAAAATGTTAAACACAGGAAAACTGAGAACCGTATCTAATATGAGGCGGGCAAAGTGGGAAGCAGTCCTCTTAACACCCAACAAAGCGGTAACCATAATTAGGGATGTAGGAAACAACCCCGCAGAAGGTATGATGGGTGAAGGGGAACCCAACATTTGCGAAGAGGTATGTGACGATATGGAAGAGGATAGAATAAAAGACGCCCCCCTTCAAACAGCAGAACAAACCTTGTTTGTGGACGGCTCACGAAAATACGTAGAGGGACTACCTCGTACCGGATGGGCCGAAGTTAAACAGGATCTCGAGACAGTTGAATCAGAGCAAATTAATGGGGGATCGTCAGCTCAAGTGGCAGAACTGGTAGCCCTCACCCAGGCACTGGAATTATCGGAAAATAAGATTGTTAATATCTATACGTACGGTAGATATGCATTCAGGGTAGTACACGATTATATGACAGCATGGGGGAGAAGGGGTTTTATCACAACTAGTGGACATCCCATAAAGCATCAGCTGAGAATAGAAGCTCTTTTAGCAGCCAGTAATAAACCAAAACAAGTAGCGGTTATTAAAATTAAAGCCCACAGGAGGGAGCCGGACTGAACCAATCCAGATTGGCTGAGTCACCAGGGAAATAAAGCTGCAGCCGTAGCTGCACAGAAGGCATTAGAAGAGGAAGAGTGTGAGGAAGCCTCAGTCAGTGCCGCTGGGGCCTGAGACGAACAGATAAGTATTGAGAAACTTCACCAGGACACTTCTGAGGAGGAAATAGGTATGTGGACAAAGCAGAGCGCAACGCAAGGGAAGGATAACGTTTGGAGACGAAACGACAAGGTAATTGCGCCTGAATGCATACAGAATACCTTATTGGAGTTGCATCATGGCCTGTCTCATTAAGCATGAGAGGCCATGACCGGGAGTCTTGGAAGAGATTGGTGGTGGAAAGGGATGGGGAGAGATATCGCTAAATATTGCCATCGATACGTTATGTGCGCACAATATAATCCAGGCAGGCCCATTAAAATTAAAATGGGACACCAACCCCGTCCACGGGGGCTATTGGAACACGTACAAATTGACTTCACAGGTCCTTTGCCCGCATCCCATGGAAAAATATATTGCCTAGTGATTATAGATCAATTTACCTGGTGGGTGGAAGCTTTCCCCACACGTGATTGCACTGCCTCAACAGTGGTAAGGATATTCTGACCAAGGCAACCATTTCACCGGAAAAATTGTCAAAACAATATGCCAGCTAATGGGCATAAAACAAAAATTCGACATCCCCTACCACCCGCAGAGTTCTGGGATGGTAGAGCGCATGAACCATACATTTAAGAACGCCCTGGCAAAGGCCATGAAAACGTCAGGAAAAACGTGCACAGAAGTATTACCCATTATATTGAAGAAGTTAAGAGCCACGACAAACCGGACAACCGGATTAACTCCTTATGAACTAATGACAGGAAGGGCGATGCAATTACCGGAGAACATCATAACAGGGAGGGTCGATGTAGGACCATTAAAAGGCAAAATAAAACGGTATGTTTTGGAACTAAGTACTCGATTAAAAGGGATGCGTAAATTAGTTAGGGACAATCAGGAAGAAAGAGACGCGGAAGCAGAGCTTACAAAGCTCCCTGAAGTCCCGTTGATGGGAAGTCGCGTTATGGTAAGGGTCCTCCCGGGAAAACCGGGGTTTGCCCCAAAAAGGACCATATGAGGTTATAATCAGCAGGGACACTTGTGCCTGCATCGATGTTAAAGGGAACGGACAATGGAAGCATTGGACCCAGCTTAAGGTTTTTGTAACAGCCGTTTAGCACACGTATTAGTTGTTGTTTTTTGTCTATTTACAGTTTGACAACGAGAGATTCTTCAAGCAAGCCATACGGCCATTTTGCCTTTGACTGTTTGTTAATTATAGAGTAATAAGATGAAACTATATATTGTGATCGGTGCGATTATCATAGTTCATGTTAGGTCCGGCCTGCTAGCTAGACCGAAACTAGAGTTACATGTGAATACCTTTTTTGTACATGTCTTATGTTTATGCGCAAAATGAGAACTTTTCTAGTTGCTGGGTATGTTCGCACATCCCCATAGATAGCAAACGAGGCATCCCTTCGAGGTCAATCTCCCTTAACATTTCGGAAGTAGCAGAGTGGGTAATGCGACAAAACGGTACATGGGAAGCAAATGATACTTGGAACCAGAGTAGGGATAAAGAAACGTGGAGATCGGGGGAGCCACCTTTTGGATGCATTGACGGATGGTACCAGCCGGAATACAATAGGTCGGTATGACCCCCGTTCCTGGTTTTGACCAACACCTCAGGAGTTGGAAGGCCCATCGCTGACATCTGTTTCACTAGAAACCTGACTGGTGAGGAAACAGGTTTTGTAGCAGGATACTTTAACCTCACCAGGTGGAACATAATAGCTAGCGAAACAACAAACCAGGGGTTCTTTGAAATAGAGGATTTGAAGAAGCAGACAAGTAGTCAGGACTGGGACCCTAAGATTAGGTGGCGACGGGGGGCTGAGGGAGAGATTGGGATCGAATCTAACAGCATACAATGGCACTTATTTTGTGTGCGGGCATAAGGCCGACCCCTGGTTGCCACAGGACTGGAGGGGGTCCTGTTATTTGGAATATGTGGTCCCCTTTTGTCAGACGGGTACCTACTTTAGCAGAAGTACAGTCACCAGGTCGACTAAGACGAGATCTTACCCCGGTAGAGAGGCTATTTGGTTTCATGATGCTCCCATTCGGGATAGGAAACACCATAGATGAATTACATAACCTAGAGAGGGTACTGGAACAGATAGTTAACGACGCTGCTGAAGCAATAGAGGGCATAACGGCTGAAATGGTAGCCGTACGCACAATGGTACTCCAGAACCGAATGGCCCTAGATTATATACTCGCACAAAGTGGGGGCACATGTGCCTTAATTGGAGCTGAATGTTGCACTTACATTGCCGATAATTCAGAAAACATAACCAACCTCGCTGATCACATAAGAAGGGAGGTAAAGAAGTTATCCACGACAGCAGGAGGATCTGGCTTGTTTGACTGGCTGTTAGGGAAATCCAGTGGGTAATTTCTTATGCATGCAGTAATTATTCTGGTTGTAATAATAATTACTTGCTGTCTGATTATCGGGTGTTTTAATATCTGCTGTAAAGTTATAATGGCTCGACTGATGCAAGTAGCCAGTGTAATCG
Organism: Pristiophorus japonicus; assembly: GCF_044704955.1. NCBI lineage: Eukaryota > Metazoa > Chordata > Chondrichthyes > Pristiophoridae > Pristiophorus > Pristiophorus japonicus. The sequence goes on from NW_027250649.1 coordinate 1,067,603, forward strand.
CCGAAGAAGAAGCACACCTGATGGAAATACCTGAAGACACCATGGATGAAGAAAGAGACGACGATGACACCGACCACTATCTTTGAAGGGTAGTCTAGAGCTACAGGCAAGATGGACATACGGAACATCAAGGAAGTAACATACCCCAAAGGACGAATATATGACACCATGCTACTATCATTGTGGTCATCTGGAATTCGTGAACATCCTCCAGGACCAAAAGGGGGAATATTGTTGGAGCGGATTTTTGGACATATACTTGACTAATATACGGGACCAAACATTTGTTTTCATTTTCCCCTTTAATTAATTTTGTAAGGGACAATACTGATTCATTATGCTTTGTATAAAAAACACAGCAAGACTTCAAGGTATGCTGGCCTTGAGTTATGGAGATAGGAAAGTGAGATGATGAACGACTGGAGAGATAAGTGAGGGTATGTTTGTCTATACCGGTGCCAAAAAGCCTGCACTTGTTTTTAATGCTGTCACAATGCAGGCTGGTTTATATCAAGAGCTCAGCCTTGGATAGTAAAAACCTTGTAATGCGATGATTAGACTTAAGGACTCGTGCTAATGCATGTGATGTAAAGTGAAGTAATTTGTAAGATAAAAGAAGCTCACTGGAGATACCAAATGGAGAATCTGGTTCAGAGACAGGGGTCTTTAACACTTCTCCCAAAGCTTTGTCTCCGATTTAATAAACCTGTCTTTATATATTATACAATCTCGGAAATATTTTTCCACAACAGTATCTGATCAGACTCTTTATTCATACATAACAGTTAGGGGCTTGGTTTAGATGTAGGTTTAGCGGTTAGTGGGTGTGGTTTGTGTTCGTTTGTTAGGATTGGGATTAGTGGTTGCGGTAGTCAGTCGGATATTTGGCTTAGGATATAGTGATTAAATAAGAAAGCACTATTGGTAATAGAAATGTCACTTGACTTGCCCTTTTCCATTTCATGTTTTCAACCTCTCATAAACGAGTCACAAAACAGCCTCACAATGTGTTCATTCAAGGAACCTTATTTATTGCGCAAGCCTCATTTCCTCCCTTCTTTCACATCTGTACATTTATCACAGAAAAATAAATGAGTGACCTTACATTTGGCTATTTTGGGACAAGAACAGATAGATACAGTTTTTGTGCCGGTTACACCAGCATCAAAGACTACAGTGCGGCCCTGGACAACGTGGACCACTTCCCATATCTCGGGAGCCTCCTATCAACAAGAGCAGGCATCGACGACGATATCCAACACCGCCTCGAGTGCGCCAGTGCAGTCTTCAGCCGCCTGAGGAAAACAGTGTTTGAAGACCAGGCCCTCAAAACTGCCACCAAGCTCATGGTCTACAGGGCTGTAGTAATACTCGCCCTCCTGTATGGCTCAGAGACATGGACCATGTAAAGTAAACACCCCAAGGCTCTCGTATTGTACTGTCCAGCTGCCAAATTCCTCACTTCAGGAATGGAAGCAAGTCTTCCTGGATTCCGAAGTACTGCCTATGATGATGATGGTTACATCTAATCATCAGCCTGCTTAAAAATAGCTTCTGACAATAATCTGTCACCATGCCACACCAGTCACCGTCTGATTCAGCATCATATCTTCATTCTTTACCCACCTTTCCCCCTAACTAGAGCTGCTTTCACTGGAATGGCCATTCCCCATACTGAGGCTCTCTAATTCCTCAGCAGAGCATAAACCCAGGCATGGACTGGTTCTTCCGAATGGTCAATTTCTGTGCCTTATAGCCGATGAAATTTTGTCGTCTCAATGTAAGTTGTCCCTGGATTTGATGCCTCAGTGTTACTGGTCCCTGGATTTGTTGTCACAGTATTAATAATCCCTCAATTTGGTGTCATGATGCAATTAATCCTGGATTTGATGTCTCATTGTAACTAGTCCCTGGATTTAGTCTTACGATATAAGTGTCTCTGGACTTAATGCCCCAGTGTAAGTGACGCCTGGATTTGATGAATTCGTGTAAGTGGTCCCTGGTTTGGTGTCACAATGTATGTGGTCCCTGGTTTGGTGTCACAATGTATGTTGTCCCTGGTTTGGTGTCACACTGTATGTGGTCCCTGGTTTGGTGTCACAATGTATGTTGTCCCTGGTTTGGTGTCACAATGTATGTGGTCCCCCCTGGTTTGGTGTCACAATGTATGTGGTCGCTGGTTTGGTGTCACAATGTAAGTGGTCCCTGGATTTGGTGTCACAATGTAAGTGGATCCTGGATTTGGTTTCAACAGCACCTCGTCACTGAGAAAGAGTGCACACCCGCCGCACAGCAGCGCATTCAGTATAGAATGATCACACATTCATTCACCAGAACCAGCCCAGTGCCTGCAAGGAACTGCAGCCCCACATGTCTAACTTCAGTGAAAGACAGGAGACAAAACATTTTAAAGGAAAAATAAACCCCATCATTGTTGAACAGAGGTGATTAATGGGCAGTAAATCTCCCTCACTCATACACCTCCTTCACCATTACTCTCCAACCCCTCACCCCAACTCCTCCATCATCTATACTCTCGAAACCCCTCACCCAACTCCTATTTCACCCCTACTCTCCAAACCCCTCACCCCAATACCTCCCTCATCTCTACTCTCCAGACACCTCACCCAATTCCTCTTTCATCCCTACAATTGCATTTTTAACATCACTTGCACAAGTCATCCACACTGGAGGTAAATCTGAGGAGCTTCTGTGTGATGGTGGGGTGATAACTGGACAATAAAGTGCAGAGCCTGGTGAGTGTCTGTTCATTATCCTCGGTGTGATTTAATCCCCTTTCCCACGGAATATTGCGCACAGCTGGTCACCTTGGTAACAGAATGGTCAGTGTGACACTTTCTAAACAAGAGCGCACAGGACAATGGGTCATCAATAATTGGTCAAGGGATTAAATATTCTGCAATTACATTGTAATTAATAGGAAATACAATGCTGGGAAATAACTGGTGACGATAATAACTTATCTCTGTGGAATTGGCTAACAAACATTAAGAATGATGTATTTTATTTACACACACAGACATATATAGAGAGATATGATTGTAAAGACTTTGTTCGCACACTTTTCCGTTGTTCTGCTTAGTCTGAAGTGTATTATTTTCTTAGGGTTTTAGGACCCTACGGGAGCCCATCCGGCGGTGCTTGCTGTGTCAGGATATAAAAAGACAGCCCGCTTGCTCCACCCACTGCCTGGGGGAAATGGAACAGATATTTAAAGGGACAGGATCTCCCTTTTCTCTGTCTATTTATACTTAAAGGAACAGTCCAGTTTATCTCGGAGTGTCGGAGGACTTCACGAACCTTGCTCCCATTAACAGTCGCTCCCTTCTGCACTGTGCAGTGATTGTAAGCTGTCTATTTCAGTGACTTGCGTCTTTCTAAAATGTCTCATTGTTTCTATCATCCATTTGACTTGCTTGTCTAATTTGGAAAGTTTTCAGAATTGTGCAGTGTGACGAAGATTTTTTTAAAGGTGGAGTAAATTTGTTTCAAAATATTCTTTCTAACCCTCCCCCAACCCCACAAATGTTAAAACACTCTGCAATACTGACTGGAAAGGTCCCAAGTTCGATCATTGATCTGGGCTGTTCATTGATCTCAGCCAAGGCAACAGTTCAGGGGTTATAATTATCCTCAGTACCACTGGGCTAAATATGAGTAAAAATTATCCACTGCCCCTGCTCTTGATACCGATCCAGTGACATTAACTGGGAAGTGTCTGGATGTCATTTGAGGGCAGGTTTAGACTAGTCTCTGATGACTACCACAGTGGAAATCCTGCTGGCACTCACTGAGTCGATTGATGGTGAGGCAGCAGAGGTTAATAAATGTGTGTGGAATTGCATCCAGCCAGATTCAGCACTTTCTGGAGAAAATAACTCGCAGACGATGAAATGAATGTTGATTTTAGTCTGTAAGGATGGAGGGAGAGTGTCTAGAATAAGGGAGTTACAGCATAGGAGGGGGCAGAATGTTACATAGAATCTGGAATTGTCGGTTCTGAACTTCTATCCTCTACTTAAAGTAACAACTTTTGTAACCTCCATTTGCAGGGTATTAGAAGGGGAGGATCTGCAGCTGGGAAACTCAAACCAAACAGCACGTCAAGATTTGATTGGTTCACCGGATTCATCAGGAACACCTTATCATCAGCCTTTGGAAAAACACCAATCACAGCGGGGAGAAACAGGACACATGTTCTGTGTGTGGATACACCTTCAACCAATCGTCTAGCCTGTGAGACTCGTGTGCCCAGCTGACTCAACACTGTAAATGTGGGGACAGTGGGAATGGATGCAGATGCGCGTTGGGTGGAAGCACATCAAGGAGAGACCGTTTACCAGTGAATGTGGAAAGTGATTCAATCTCTCATAATGTTAATTCCTTGAGTTCTTTTACCTCAATTTGGTTCAATAAAATTACTGAGTCGAATACCTCTTGTGCTTTGAACAAAGCAGTTTTTATTACCGGCCAGTAAGACCTATCAGACAGAAGATATACTCTCTGGCTAGAGCGTACACACTCCCTACGCATAGGTGAAGTTACATCGTAAAGCGTTAACAGTTATACAGTTTTGAAATCAGATAACAAAATACAAATAGATTGACAGTCTAACTCAGCCACTCATTAGTCAATCTATATGAGATGTTCTTCTTGAAAGCTCAAGTATTGCCTCTAAATGTTTCAATCTAATGGTGTGACTATTTACTGAGACCTTGCAATTCTGCAGATGTATTTCATGTTACAATTATATATTATTGGCAGGATTAGTGACTTGAAACCTTGAGACAGACTGTTAGCTATGCTGATGTTGCACTATTTGCAATCTGACATTCTCCCAGCTATTCTTCCATGGCTTATACATTTTCAGATATCCCGTTTACTTTTCTGTCCTTAATTCCATATATTCCGTTCAGATATCCACATCCCCCCTTTTATCATTCTATGATAACATTTAGGATCATTCTATGAGTATTGCATTCATCCGTTCGCACTCCCTTTCCAGAATCATATTATTGTTGAGTAGTTCTCTAGTTTGTTGGATCATAACCCGGGAAGCCTTGACCACAAGAGGGTCTGCTAACCTTGCCATCATTACCTTACAGCAGAGGTTAAGGCAACCAACAATCAAACAGCAGGTAATTATTACTACGATGAGAATAATTGCCCCATGTATTAGATAGGATCTCCAAGATCCACCCAAAAACCAATCAAACCTGCTAAGTTCTTCTGCTGGTGTGGATAACTTCTTCACCTCCCTCCTTATGTGATCGGCAAGGTGGGTTATGTTTTCTGAACTATCAGGAATGTAAGTGCAACATTCAGATCCTATCAGGGCACACGTTCCCCCTTTCTCAGCTAACAGGTAATCGAGGGCCATTCGGTTTTGTAATGCTACGGTCCTTATCGCTACCATTTCAGCTGTGATTCCCTCCAGAGCCTCAGCAGTGCGGTTAGCTACCTGTTCCAATATCGTTTCTAAGTTCTGTACTTCATCCATGAGACGTTTTATCCCCACTGGAAATACCAGGACCCCAAAGAACTTGTCGGCGGGGGTGATGGCTCGCTTAACTCGTACGGAGGCATGTACTTCCGCCAAGGTACGTACCTGTCGCATAAATGGCACCACATATCCCATATAGCAGGACCCTGTCCATCGCCTGGGCAACCAAGGATATGCCTTATGACCGCACACGAAATACGTGCCGTTAAAGGCTGCTTTCTGATATATTGCCTCTGGATCCCAGGACTGGGCCCATACCCTCCCGTCTGTGCTATTTGGATCATAAGAGTGAAGGGTAACCCGTGTACCTGTGGTGAGGTTAAGACTTTGTGGGCAATTGCTATACCCTACCACATGTCCCCTTGTACTGGTATCATTTCGAATTAGACATATGCCCCCTGTTGGCCTCCCAATCCATGAGATGTTGATCAGAGCTATGAATGCGGGTTCCTTTTCCCGGATGTAGGTTGGTTGGTACCATCCCTGGAATGTCTGACTACTGGGATCTCCAATACTCTCCCACTTGGTGACCTCACCGTGTTCATTCAGGTGGTAACGGTATGTTACCCCTCCTGCTCTCCTTGATCCCTCTTTTGACCCGCCTTTCATCATTCGTACTAGTATTGGTCCCCCTCCTTCTATTATGGTTTGGCTTTGAATCCATCTAACAGTCTCAGTTCGAGTCAGTGGAATGGTGTGTTAAGGAATTTCCCCCTTTGGAATGTATAGGGATATGTGAACACACCCAGCATTTAGAGAAGTGCCCTTTTTCCGCATAAACGTAAGACATATACAAAAAGGTGTTTACATGGAGCTCTCGCCTTTGTCTTCCTTCCCGTGCACTAAAACTGTCATATATCAATACTATCATGCAGACAGTAGCATACAGACACAGTCTCATTATTTAGCTGATAAAAAGAGTTCTGTTTTCACGTTTCCCTTCAGGTCTCCGTCAGTGTATTTGGCTGTCTGACAAGGAAGAGTTCAAACTGATCCTCCTTCAACTGCCTTGTTCAGCTATAGGGAGGAGGAGATCTGGAACAAAAACAAGAATTAGACTAACCAGCAAAATTTGTTTAAATGGTGATGAGCTTGCAGTGGTGCAGGTGAACCCAGGCACTTTTCCCTTCTACCTTAGCTGCAGTAGGAGTAGTGAGTAACACCTGAAAAGGGCCCAACCATCTCGGCTCCAATCCCTTTCGAACCCATCCCTTAATCAGAACATACTTTCCTGGAACGACAAGGGATGATTCAGGTAGAACTGGGAGGTCAAGGTGAGCCCCTCGAACCTGGTTGTGGGCTTCTCGCAGAGCCTGAGTTAAGGAAAGAATGTATGTGGTCATCTGCTCAGTCATGTGGTGGAATTGGACAGTGGAGGGGACATTTTGATTCCAAGGGGTCCTTAAGGGCTTACCATAAATGACTTCAGCGGGGGTGAGTTTAGTTTTACCAGTTGGGGTAGTGCGTATCTGGAATAGGGCTATGGGAAGGAGTTTAAGCCAGTTTAGTCCAGTTGATGCTACTAGTTTTGCAAGTTTATTTTTCAGAGTTTGATTAGTACGCTCAACCAGTCCTGCAGCTTGGGGTCGGTAAGCGCAATGTAGTTGCTGGTCGATGTGCATCTGGGAGCAGAATTCTTTGTTAACTTGGCCAATAAAGTGAGGGCCATTATCGGAACTCAGTCGCGCAGGGATACCATATCTAGGAACAATTTCCCTCATTAACACTTTAACAACAGTTTGAGCTTTATTGTCTAGGGTAGGATAAGATTCAATCCACCTGCTGAATATATCCACTATTACTAACACATATTTATAATACTGCACCCTTTGCAACTCAATGTAGTCCAACTGCAAGGTCTCAAAGGGACCTTCTGGTAGGGGCGTCTTACCCCAATCACAGGGGACTCCCTTCCCTGGATTATGCTGTTGGCAAACAAGGCAACGACTACTAGTTTTCTGGGCCAGCGCCTGAATTCTTGGGTGCCACCAAGTAGCCAAAAGCGTATCACTTGTTGCCCTTGCTCCACAATGAGTAGCAAAATGCAAACATTCTATAACCCATGAGGCCAACTCGTCAGACATGCAAGTCTGTTCCGCGGGAGTGGTCCAGAGTTTAGAGACATGGTCATAGGTACATCCATAATCTTTCCACAACAGTTTATCTTTTTCAGGAGCGTCCTCCTGTGCTTGTATAACATCTTGGATGGTTGGCATTGGTTTCTCCGAGGCTAACTTATTCTTTTCAGGATTTTTAGTCTGACTCATCATTCTGGGCACTAACATCCGTTGTTCCCGAGAGGCCTGTTTGGCCTCTTGGTCAGCACAACGATTCCCGATATCAACCAGAGATTTTCCGGTAGTGTGGGCAGTACATTTGACAATGGCAATGCGTTTGGGGTACATGAGGGCTTGCAACAAATCAGATACTAACTGTTTATGAGATATCTCATTCCCCTGTGAGGTTAGGAATCCCCTATTTTTCCATAATTGTCCGAAATCATGGGCTACCCCAAAGGCATACCTAGAGTCGGTATAGATATTAACCTTGAGGTCTTTAGCCAGGATACAGGCTCTGGTAAGGGCAAATAGTTCAGCTTGTTGGGCAGAATAAGCGATCTCAAAGGCGGCAGATTCCACGATCTGATTCTCCTGGTTTACTATGGCGTATCCAGAATTTCGTCTACCTTCTGAGTCAATGGAGGAACTTCCGTCTATATACATAATACAGTCTGGATCCTTCATTGGTACATCAACTAAATCCTCCCTGACCGATGTAGTCTCCTGAATTAAGGATAAACAATCATGACTGGGTTCTTCCTCATCTTGGGGTGGCTCATTAAGAAAACAAGCTGGATTGATAGCAGTACAGTACCGAAAGGTCAGCCTTGGATTATTTAGTAGGTAGATCTCATATCTACTTTGCCTAGCCATGGTAAGATGTTGAGTTTGCAGTTGGCCCAAAAGGGCAGCTACGGAGTGAGAAGTATATACAACAATATCCTGCTGAAGGGTAAGGTTGGCGGCAGATTGTAGGCTATTGTAGATAGCAGTTAACATTTGAGTACATACGGGGTGTCCCAAGGCAACGGGATCTATCTTAGAAGAGTAGTAAGCAACAGGCCTGTGTTTATCCCCGTGTTTCTGAGTTAAAACAGCAGTAGCACAATCTTCCATGATTGTGCAATACAATTGAAAGGGACGGTCGTAGAAGGGCCGTCCCAAAGCCGGAGCTTGCAGCAGGGCTGTTTTTAGTTCCTTAAAGGCTTGGATGTCTGTAGATTCTAATTTGAAGCTGCCTTCCTTCGTAGTGTACGGTGTGAGCTGTTTGGTCATTAGGGCAGCATTAGGAATCCAGGATCTACAGTAATTTATCATCCCCAACCACTGCCGCATTTGTCTAGCCGTGCCAGGGACTGGAAACTGGCAGATAGGTTTAATTCGACATGCCTCCAAGGCTCGGTGCGTGCCTGTTAAAATGATCCCAAGAAATTTTACTTTTGACTGGCCAATTTTGACCTTCGACGGGGATACTATGTATCCCAGGGAGGACAAGTGATTCAGTAACTGATTAGCATCCTCTCTATTACTTGGTTCATCTACGCTGGATATCAGTAAATCGTCCACATACTGAATCAAAGTAGATCCATTATTCAGCGTGAGAGACTGTAACTATTTCTGCAAGCACCTTGAGAATAAGGTTGGGGAGTGGATGAACCCTTGGGGAAGTCTTGTCCAGGTATATTGCTGTTCCTGGTAAGTGAAGGCAAATAGGTACTGACTCGCCTGGGCTAGCGGTAAAGCGAAGAAGTCATGTTGGAGGTCTATTATTGTGAAGATCTTGGCGTCTGCTGGGATTAAAGACAGTATCTGTGCTGGGTTAGAAACTAGAGCATGCAGGGGCTGGACGATAGTATTGATAGCTCGGAGGTCTTGGACCAAACGGTATTCGTTTGGTCTGCCTGGCTTAGGTATTGCCAGTATAGGAGTATTACATGGGGACTGACATCGGACCAAAATCCCCTGTTTCATTAGCCCCTTAATCAATCGGTGGATACTTGGAATTGCCTGTGATTTCAGTGGGTACTGTCGGATAGAGGGCCAGTCCACATTGCCCTTCACTGGAATTTCAATCGGATCAATGGGAGTATAACCCACTTGGGAGCGGTCCTCTGCCCACACATGAGGATCCACATAATCAGGTATATCCGAGCCAGTATGATGCCGTAGAGTTGTTAATTCTCTCTCGGGGTCCCCATGAAATTGGACGGTTCGGCCATATTTTACGATTTGCACATCCCGGCTGGTAGGGTCAGCCTCATCTATGGCCTTGCGTACCATAACTCCCAAATCTTTAGCATGGTGAGGGGCTAATACTTCACGAGCAATATGCGGTGCCACTGTTAGGGGCTGTTTCCACAGATTCTTATCCACTTCCACAAAATCTGCTTCTCCTTCCGGTCCAGTCACTGTAGCCCTTAATAGAATTCCCTTCACTTCCCCTTCGTGATCCTGATAAAAGTTCTGTTGGTCCCGATTCTTTCCACTAGGATCGTGTGCTAGGGTCACGTGATAGGGTGCCTGCGGCAGGTCCAGAGACCACCACTGAGGGGTTCTAGTGGTATAATACTGCCGCTTAAGGGTTTCCTGTTTTACAATAATCCCATCATCTCCACACTCCAAATGCAACTGGAATTTGCAGAGGAGGTTTCTAGCCATCAAGTTACAGTCCAGATTGGTAGTGATGACAAATCGATGTTCTACCAATTCTTCTTGGTAACCCACTTTAACTAATTCTGACACCATGAATGTCGAGATTTTTCCCAAGAATCCCGAAAGTTCCTGTGTTTCAGTGGAGGCAGGGAGTTTAAGCTTTGATTGTACAGAAGACATGAAGGCTCCCGTATCTATCAAAAAGGGTTGCCATTCAATCAGAATTTTTAACGATATCATTGGTTCGTCGTCCGGGGAGGATCCCTGTACAATCAAGCTGTGTAGTCAATTGGGGGACAAGTGACCAAAGGGGTTGTTCTGGGAGAAGTTAGTGTAAAATCCTCCTCTCCCCCCTTGCCCCCCCCCCCTTTCCCTCCTCTTCCTCTTCCACGCTGATAGTAGGGGCAATTTTTAAACCAGTGTTCTTCCTGCCCACAGTTAAAACATCCATTTCTCCTTTCCCAGCGCCGACCTTTTCCCATATCAGGCCGGGGACAGTAGGGTGGTCCGTAAATAGCAGGGCCCGGACCATTTTGGTGTTCGATATAACCGTATCCCTTTTTATTCACCCAACCAGGCACGCAATACTGCGGTTCCATCTGGTATCCCCTTGGGTCGGGTTTTGGTCCTTCCTCCTGAGGCGGCTCTTCCCTTCTAGTCACGTATTCAGTCTTGACTCGGGTTGGGGGCGCACCTCCCCCCTCCCCTTTCTTTTCCTGCCAATAATATCTAACTGCCCTCTCCATCTGGGCTCTACTGTTATCTGCCCAATTCATATTATTTGTCCGAATAGCATGAGCAATTGAATAGGGCAAGCACTGAAGTAGGATGGCGCAGAATTGAGGAGAATCCTCTCCTGCCCTGAAGGCATTATCTCCGGATTGACTCCCGTATATTTCAATGAATCTTTCCATAAATTCATCGGGAGTTTCTTCACGCTTGGGTTTAGTTTCTAATACTGTGGCCATACTGATGGGCTTCTGAAGGTTTGTGGTGAGAGCATTAAAGATATCGGTTAGGCGATCCTGGACATCGTTAGGATGAGCAATCAATAATGCATCATGAGTAGCACGTCCTAGGTGAGTTAGAAATCGGGTGTGTTCAGTTGGGCTCAAGGTTTGCTTTACTAAGGACCACAGGTCCCTTGATTCTGCATTATAAACTGAAATAGTTGTTCGAAGGTAATCTATAAACTTGATAGGTTCTTTTTTTCGATCAGGTATGTTGGCCATAAGGGCCATAATTTCATTCGGTTTCCAAGGCACATAGACATCTATAGTGGGGTGATCTGCAGCTTGTTGTGCATCAGGGTTTGGCATCGGTCTGACAGGGAATTGGTGCCGGGACTTTGGGATCTTGGAAATTTCTAGGTCGGAGGATGTTTCAGAGCTGTCTGACTGCTTGATAGTTTTGCGTCTTAATCGGCGGGGGGGTTTACTATGTCTTTCACAACTTGGACTAGTAGATTGACCAGAAGATTTACGGGATTGTTTGTAATGTTGAGATTCAGTTCTGCCCTTTTGAGTGTGAGATCTGGTCCTTTCGGCTATATTGCTTGTGAACTGGGGATCCGAATCGCTGTCAGAGGATGAGGAGTCAGTTCGGGTTTGTTGCTTTGGTGGTATGGGGTTATTTTTAACTCCTTTTTTTTTCAGAGTGTTAGGTAGAGGATGTTGGGTAGAGGACTCACCAACTGACATTCGAGGACTTAGACAACAGACTTTCTCCTGTGAATATAGAGCTGGGTTATTGGGCCGTGATGTTTTTACTTATTCATCTTGTTGATTGTAAACCTTTGCCAATTGTTTGATGTGATCAGTTTACGTGCACATTTTTTTTTAATGCATTTAGTCAGAAGAATCAAATTAAAATTGAAACCAGCTTTGCAGGCGTGATGCTCTATTCACACATCGAATAATAGAGAGATGCTGTGGGGTACACGCTACGTCCTGTAGCTGAAAGTTAATAACAGACTATTTTATTTTTGTTTAGTGATCACGGGAATGTTAGCTATACCTACCCTGGATACCAAGGCAAGTAGAGGCATTCTGGAAGGTAGGGGAACTGGGGCCTGTACCAGAGAGTAACCAAAGGCATGAGAACTGAAACAATCTAGAGTTAGAAACGAGAAAAGGCGCAACATGGAGCAGTCAGTGACAGGATATCAATTATCATAGAGATATTAAATATCGACACAATGTCAAAATATTAAACTCTAGCCCAATTTTAGGTTTTATTAAAATCAACAGAAACAAATCCCAACTGACAGAATGAACACGAGTCAGTCAGGATGCGATTAACAGTAGTAATAACAATAAACCCAACACCTGCAGTCACTTGTGAACTCGCAATTCAGATGATTGAGTGAATCCTTTCCCACACTTCCTCAGTGTGAACTCGCTGGAGTTTCAGCAGGTTGGATGAGTGAGTGAACCCCTGCCCACACACAGAGCAGGTGAACGGCCTCTCCCCGATGTGACGGCGACGATGCATTTCTAGATCAGACGGGGAACTCAATTACAGTCTCCACATTCCCATGGTTTCTCCATGATGCAGGTGTCCTTGTGTCTCTCCAGGTTGGACGATCAGTTGAAACCTCCTCCACACCCAGAACACATGTAGTTGCTCCCCGCTGTGAATGGTGCGATGTTTTTTCAGGCTGTGCAACTGGTTGAAGCTCTTTCTGCAGTCAGTGTACTGGAACACTCTCACTCGGATGTGTGTGCCTTTTTTCAGTCACACTGATATTTGAAATATTTTATCACAGTCAGAAAGACAAACATTGCTCCTTCCACATTCAAAGACAAACGATGTTCATCATTTCCAGCTTACAACTCTTTTGGAGTTAACAGTAAACATTAAATCATAAACATTAAATCGTGCCCCCCGATCTGGAGCACACTCCAAACATTTCCCAAGGCCCTTTTTCTTGTATTTTTGTAGGTTTTTTTTGTGTTTTTTTGGGGGGCTCTAAAACCATAATTTACAAGTGCCCCTATAAAAGGGGAGGGGGCACTAAAATCCCGGCAATTAAGACTTTTAAACTTTAAAACATATAAATTCAAATTAAAATATGGTTGCCGGGCGTGATGATTCACTCCAGTCCCTCCGGCGCCCACCTCTCGCTGAAGGCCACGAGCGTACCAGTGGACACCGCGTGCTCCATCTCCAGGGACACGCTGGCCCGGATGTATGCGGGGAAGAGAGGCAGGCAGTCAGGCTGAACGACACCCTCGACTGCCCGATGCCTGGACCGGCTGATGGCATCCTTGGCCATGCACAGGAGCAGTCCTACGAGAAGGCCCTCGGACCTACCCGCTCCCCTCTGCACATGGTGCCCAAAGATCAGCAGTGTGGGACTGAAGTGCAACCAGAAATTGAGGAGCAGCCCCTTTAAATAATGGAACAGGGGCTGCAACGTCGTACACTCCATAAAAACGTGGAACACGGACTCTTCCAGACCGCAGAAATTGCAGGCGGCCTGGGATCCCGTGAAGCGATTTAAAAATTTATTGCACATGACGGCTCCACCTTCCAGGCCAAGTCCCCGAAAACCAGTGGGTGGACTCCTGCGTCCAGCTTATATGTTTGGGTTCAGACTCCTGCGTCCAGCTTATATGTTTGCTGTGCGCAGAGTGAGAATAAAATCAATCGGATGCTGATTTTCTCTGCTGGTCACTGGGCCTTTCGTGCTGGCCCAATAGAGTGAGCCTGTGCTGGCCCAATAGAGTGAGCCTGTGCTGGCCCGATAGGGTGAGCCTGAGCTGGCCCGATGGGATGAGCCTGGGCTGGCCCGATGGGATGAGCCTGGGCTGGCGTAATAGGGTGAGCCTCTGCTGGCCCACAGTGTGTGACCGGACTGGGCCAATCGGGTGAGCCTGGACTGGCTTGATGGTGTGAGCCTGGGCTGGCCCGATAGGGCGAGACTGAGCTAGCCCAATAGCGTGAGCTGGTCAAATAAGGTGAGACCGGGCTGGCCCAATAGAGTGAACCTGGGCCCACGGTCACCAGATAACAATGGGAACAACAAGGCTCCCTTTTAGGGAAGCTAACCAATCATAATGGGACAGGATTTAATCTAATAACCCAAATGCTCTTTTCAAAGTCACTAACAATATCTGTGAAAGGGCTGCATACTGTTCTATGCATCTCAGTTGTCGCAGATTTAATTTAAGATATTATATATCTGTAATTACGCCGAGAGTTTCTTGATCAGAAATTAGCCACAGATATTCCCAGTTATATACATGATGAAAATGTAGAAATCTAGATCGCCAAACACTGCATCGGATCTTCAGATCAGTGAATCAATATAGAGAGGGACTGGCTTCAGGGAAATACAACCGACAGGACCTGAACGTGAGACCGCCCGTCATTGAGCACGTTGTTGGGAGAGCCGAATAAGAACGGATGTTAAGAGCTGAGTATAAAGGGGATGAACGGTTAATGGGCTCACCGTCCATTATTGGGGAAGTAATTCCATAGGCTGAAGGATATACATCCTGAACACAGTGATCCATGCAGACTTTTCGCCGTTGTATTTGCATACAGGCTGGAACCAGAATTACAGCTCTGGTTAATTCAAAATATTACAAAGAGTATCCCACTTGTCAGGGCATTAGGAGCTGAGTTAAAGGTGAGATACAGAATGTGGATATGTGCAGTGGGATCAATTCACTATCAGATCTCCCACTGATAGTTTCCGCGCACATTGGGCGGGAGCTATCGGTATACTGGGCATCCCAATCTCATTGAAACCTGGATCAAACCCAGTCATTTTAAACTGTGAGGGACCGCCCCCAGCAGTGATTGGATGGCGCCGGACGCCCGTCCAGCTTCAATCTAATCAAATATGAGGAAACGAAGTGGTGGAAAGTACTGTCCTCTGATTGGCTGAGCTGGGATTGAGCTTCATATTCAAAAATCTGCCAATTTCACTGCAGCACTGACCGATTTTACAAAAACATTGAACAGTTTATCAATATATAGAGAAGGGGCCACTGCCATCTCACCCTTCCTCCCACAGAATTCTCGGAACCCCTCACCACATCAACTGACTCTTAAGGTTATGCCTGCATGTTCTGTACTCCACAATCCGAGGAAATTGTATCTACCACATCAACACCTTTAATCATCATAAACCCACCAATTGGTCCACCTTCCCTCTATACACCCTATGCATCCTGCCACCATCATTAAAATCTAGAGCACCTATCATCCTCTCTAAGTCTTGCAAGCCCATATAGTTATTTAGAGCATAAAGTAGGCGCTCTCTACTCCACACCCAATGCAACTTAGTACTAAAATACCAAAACCCAACACAACGTGAATCCACACACTATCCCCGGTCCCAGGTCACTGCTCTCTCTGTGAGGCGGTGGATGGCTGTTGTGTCCGGCGCGAAAGCGTCGAGTTGTTCAGCCGCCGAATCCATAGAGAGTTTCAGAGTGTACACCACATCCAGGAGAGTGACTGCCTTGCCCTCGGCGGGCTCGCTGTAGGTGACAGGGTCCCTGATCACATTTTCCAGGTAAACCTTCAGCACCCCGCAGGTCTCCTCGAAGATCAGGCCCGAGATCTGCTGCACCTTCTCACACTGACTCTGCCTGACATCCTCGTCTCTTCATTTGTGATTGATTTCTGTGGAGAAGGAGCCCGGCCGTGGGACAGGTGACATTTTAATGCGTTCTCCGGAGAGGCTTTGGTGGCTCTGAAAGGAGCGTTTTGGTTCAGGTGCTTACAAGTTGCGATCTTTTATTTTACTTCTTTCTGGGGCTTTTGGCCGCTTTCTTAGATTTTGGCGTTTAACGTTACAGCGTTGGTCTTTTGGAAGCTTTGGTCTTCTTGGCGGGAGCCTTTTTCTGACTGATGCAATTATTTGCACTAACTGAAAAAGGCAGCCGTTTCTCTGATTTGCTCGCCATTATCACATGATCTGTTGCTAATTGGTCGCCTTGGAGGAGAAGCCACACCCTGCAGTTCATCTGGAATGTGTAACTGGAACCGCCCAAGGATTTCTAAAGTGTAATTCGATCCATTTTGAATTCAAATGCCACAGAGGACAGATCTCCCCAAAAACCACTAAATTGCAGCCGAAGGCCCATTGTGCCGCTGTTGGCTCTTTGACACAGCGGCTGTGCTTAATCCAAAACCTCACGCTCATCTGTCCCTAATCCTGTAGGTTACACATTCTGGGGGAGGGGTGGGTGCTGACACAGTGGAAGGGGTGGGTGCAGAGATGGGGGAGGGGTGGGTGAAGACACTGGGGGAGGGGTGGGTGCAGACACTAGCGGAGGGGTGGGTGCAGATCCTGTGGGAGGGGTAGGTGCAGACACTGGGGGAGGGGTGGGTGCAGATACTGGAGGAGGGGTGGGTGCAGATACTGGGGGAGGGGTGGGTGCTGACACTGGGGGATGGGTGGGTGCAGATACTGCGGGAGGGGTGGGTGAAGACACTGGGGGAGGAGTGGGTGCAGACACTGTGGGAAGTGTGGCTGCCGACACTATGGGAGTGTAGATGCAGACACTGGGGAAGGTGTGGGTGCAGACACTGGGGGAGGGTGGATGCAGACACTGGGGAAAGGGTGAGTGCAGACACTGGGGGAGGGTAGGTGCAGATACTGAGGGAGGAGTGGGTGCAGACACTGGTGGACACTTGTCGCCTTTCTTGGCCGTAACTGTTTTCCCCGCCTGTGGGAGGAGAATCAATGGCCTCCATCTTGGGCAGGGCGCCCAGGGGAACGGGCTCAGCTACCTCCGTCTTGGTCAGGGCGGGTCTGACGGCACATGCGCGGCCCATTGTGCAGGGACAAAGT
Source organism: Pristiophorus japonicus (assembly GCF_044704955.1). Lineage (NCBI taxonomy): Eukaryota > Metazoa > Chordata > Chondrichthyes > Pristiophoridae > Pristiophorus > Pristiophorus japonicus. Next base: position 1,084,653 of record NW_027250649.1, read on the forward strand.
GTGGGCGGTGCTTTAGGGTGTATATCGGTTTGATTGGTCACATGTTTGTGCCCAGGTCAGTGACCCCTGAAAGGGAGTCTTGTTGTTCTGAATGTTGTCTGGTGACACTGGGCTCGGGCTCATCCTATTGGGCCAGCCCAGGCTCACCCTATTGGGCCAGCAGAGGCTCACACTATTGGACTAGCCCAGGTTCACCATATTGGGCCAGCAGAGGCTCACACTATTGGGCCAGCTCAGGCTCACTCTATTGGGCCAGCCATGGCTCATCCTATTGTGCCATCCCAGGCTCATTTTATTGGGCCAGCCGGGTCTCACCCTATTGAGCCAGCCTAGGTTCACCATATTGGGCCAGCCCAAGCTCACCCTATTGGGTCAGCACAGGCTGATCCAGTTGTGCCAGCCCAGGGCTCAGCCTATTGGGCAAGCCCAGGCTAGTCCTATCTGGCCAGCACAGGCTCATGCTATTGGGCCAGCCTAGGTTCACCCTACTGGGCTGGTACAAAAGGGCCAGTGACCAGCAGAGAAAATGAGCAACTGATTGATTTTATTCTCACTCTGCACACAGCGGGTGCAGGTCTGAACCCAAACATGTAAGGTCGAAATGATGAACAACATCGGCCTTTGAATGTGGAAGGATCAATATTTTTCTGTTCTGTCTGTGGGAAAATATTTCAAACATCAGTGTGACTGGAAACGCACAAACACGTCCGAGTGAGAGTCTTCCTGTGCACTGACTGTGGAAAGAGCTTCAAACAGTTGCACAGCCTGAAAAAACATTGCACCATTCACAGCGGGGAGAAACTACACGTGTTCTGTGTGTGGAGGAGGTTTCAACTGATTGTCCAACCTGGAGAGACAAAGGACACCTGCATCATGGAGAAACCGTGGGAATGTGAAGACTATGGGAAGGGATTCAGTTCCCCGTCTGATCTAGAAATTCATTGTCGCAGTCACACCAAAGAGAGGTCGTTCACCTGCTCTGTGTGTGGGCAGGGGTTCACTCCAGCGAGTTCACACTGGGGAAGTGTGGGAAGGGATTCACTCAGTCATCTGAATTGCGAGTTCACAAGTGACTGCAGGGGTTATGTTCTACTGTTATTACTGCTGTTAATCACAGCCTGACTGAATTGTGTTCGTTGTCTCAGTTGGGATTTGTTTCTGCTGATATTACTAACCCGAAAACTGGGATGGAGTTTAATATTTTGATATATCAAATAATACAATGTGTCGATATTTGACATATCCATGATAAGAGGACACTAATTGATATCCTGTTACATTTTGGTCCTTTTCTCCTTTCTAATATTAGATTGTTTTAGTTCTCTGAACTTTGGTTACTCTCAGTTCCTTATACCTTCCAGTGTGCCTCTCTTTGCCTTGATGTCCAGAGTAGGGATAGCTATCACGCCTGGGATCACTGAACACAAAACAAACTCTGTTAATCCCTTTCAGCTACAGGACTTAGCGCGTTCCTGGCAGCATCTCTCTCACCTTCGATGTGTGAATAGAGCATCGTGCATATCTGGTTTCAATTTAAATTTGAATCCACTCAGTAAATGTATTTAAAGAAAAATGTACAAGTAAACCCATCACATCAAGTAACTGCCAAAGGTTTACAGTCAACAAGATGAACAAGTAAAAACATCACAGCCCAATAACCCAGCTCAAGATTCACAGGAGAAAGTCTGTTATCTAAGTCCTCGAATGTCAGTTGGTGAGATGAGAGAGTGAATCTCTTTCCACATTCAGCTGGTAAACGGTCTCTCCCTGATATGTTTCCACCCAACGCGCATCTGAACCCATTCCCACTGTCCCCACATTTCGTGTTGAGTCAGCTGGGCACACGAGTCTCACAGGCTAGACGATTCCTTGAAGGTGCATCCACACACAGAACATGTGTCCTGTTTCTCACCGCTTTGATTGGTGTATTTCCAAAGGCTGATGAAAAGGTGATCCTGATGAATCCGGTGAATGTCTCAAATCTTGACGTGATGTTTAGTTTCAGTTTCCCAGCTGTAGACCCTCACTTTCTAAGACCTTGAAAATGGAGGTTACAAACGTTGTTACTTTAAGTACAGGATAGGAATTTCCACTGTAATAGGCATCAGAGTCGAGTCCAATCCTGCCCTCAAATGACATCTACACACTTCCCAGTTGAGGTCATTTCCCAGTTGAGGCCATTCTCGGGCTGTGTGTGGACAGCGTGTGTCCAGGGAAAGGGAGACAGAATGGGCAGAATCTGCTATTTACAATCTGCTGCTTTCTCTCTCCAAACCAGTAGTGAACGTTCCTGGTTTAGTTCCGTCGGGGGCTGTGTGTAAGAGGCAGAGTGGAGCAGGAACTAGTTCCGGAACATGGAGTGAGTGGGGGAAGGGAGAGGCCATTCTCGGGCTGTGTGTGGACAGTGTAAGGTAACAGAGAAAGTAAACCACCTCGCTCTTTCAAATCATTGCTGCTTTCTTTCTCCAAATCTGTAGTGAATGTTCCTGATTCAGTTCCAATCTCACCGTGTCAGTTGTTCTTGGGCAGTGAGCAGTGGAAACAAAGCCTGAGAGTGAGGATGTGGGGAGTTTCACAAAATGCATCTATTGCAGGCACCAGGAGAGGAGTGTGGGAGAAAATATTTTAAAGAAAGGTTATATTGTTTCCATGCATTGAGTTCTCCAGAACCATGTTGCTTGTGATCGAGAGCTACATTGTCGCTCCCTCGGATACATCATATTCTCCGCGCATCCATCTCTTATAACTAATAATGTTCTCGTATTATTATTCTCAGAACAAAATTCTTCAACCAGCCTGAACAAATGTGATCTTTCCTCCATCTGGAACACAAGGGACAGTGCAGGCAGCTCCTTCTCACATACAGTAAGTCGATTATCACTCACAGAGCGCAGAGACACAGAACTGGCCACAATCCTATTGTCACAGGCAGCAGAAGCTGTCAGTCCCACAGTGATCTGAAGTGGCAGAGTTATATTGTGAATCTTACAGCCACATGGAGCAGTATAATCACATGCTGTTTCACCATTGAAACAGATCACACTGACAGGTACATTAAACACCCACAAACACTTGCCAGAAACTGACAGGTACAGTGTAAAACACAAAACCACGTAGACTAATAGATACAAATTAAAGGCAGACTAACATACCAGAAACTTAGACACGCAGCTTAAACCCCCACATACCAAAACCTGTCCGGCACAGTATAAAACCTCCACTCGCACATCAGAGGCTGACATATTAAAATCCCTATTCCCATAACATAAATTGACAGATACAACGAAATGGCAAAACTCACTTACCAGTAATTGACAGGTACAGGATAAAGACCTCTCTTCCATACCAGAGACTGGCAGGTACAAAGGAAAGCCCACTCTCAATCAAGCAGAAACTGTCAGGTAAAGAGTAAGGCCCACACACACATATCAAGACTTGACAGGTACATAATAAAACCCAAGCTCCCATAACAGAAATGGAGAGAGACAGAGAAAGGCCCACACTCACATACCAGAGACAGATAGATACAGAGGATAACTCAGACTCATTTACCAGAGACCGACAGATTCAGCATAAAACTCACCTCCATAACACAAATTGACAGTTAGAAAGTGAAACAAATACTCTTTCAGGAATTAGTGGTACACAGTAAAACAATACTAATACACTGGAGAATGACGGATATGGAGTAGAGCTCACATTCACATAACAGAGATGGACAGATATAACACAAAACACACACTCACACACCCCAGGAATGAAAAGGTACAGAATGAAACCCACAGTCAATTACCAGAAATTGACAGGTGCAGGATAAAACCCACACTCTCAGATGAAAAACTGACATACAGAGTAAAACACTCATTCACATACCAGAGATCCACACTCCCATACCAGACACCCCCAATATTAATTCTATATTTACCTGTCAGCGGATCAGAGAGAGAAAGTGTCAGTGTTCATCCAACATTCACCTATCAATCAGAATCTGTCACATAGTGTCAGAGAATGTCAGAGGCAGTATATATCCAACACTCACCTGTCACATTGTGTCAGAGAATGAGAGGCGCAGTATCTATCCTCTGTGAACAAATATATCCGGCACTGATAGTAATATCAGAGAATGAGAGGTACAGTGTCTATCCCACTTTTGGAAGTCAATCCTACAATGACACACTGTACCAGAAAGTGACAGTGGCAGTGCTGTGCCGATATTCTCTCTCAATCACACACAGACACACTTTATCAGAGAGTGAGTGACAGTGTCTGTCCTATACACACCTGTCAATCACACACTGACACACAGTACCAGAGATTGAGTGACAGTGTCTGTCCTACACACACCTGTCAATCACACACTGACACACAAAACCAGAGAGTGAGTGACAGTGTCTGTCTTATACGCACCTGTCACTCACACATTGACACACAGTACAAGAGAGTGAGTGGCAGGGTTTGTCCTTACTACACCTGTCAATCCTAGACTGACACACTGTCCCAGAGATTGAGTGGCAGTGTCGGTCTGAAACACAGCTGTCAATCACACACTAACGCACAGTACCAGAGAGTGAGTGACAATGTCTGTTGTATACACATCTGTCAATCACACATTCACACACAGTACCAGAGAGTGAGTGACAGTGTCTGTCCTACACATACATGTCAATCAGACACAAATTCACAGTTCCAGAGAGTGAGAGACAGTGTCTGATCTACACACACCTGTCAATCACACAATAACACACAGTACCAGAGAGTGAGTGGCTGTGTCTATGCTTTACACACTTGTCAATCACACACTGACACACAGTACCAGAGAGTGAGTGACAGTGTCTGTCCTATACACACGTGTCAATCACACACTAACGCATAGAACCAGAGAGTGAGTGCCAATGTCTGTCGTATACACATCTGTCAATCACACATTCACGCACAGTACCAGAGAGTGAGTGACAGTGTCTGCCCTACACACACCTGTCAATCACACACTGACACACAAAACCAGAGAGTGAGTGACAGTGTCTGTCTCATACGCACCTGTCACTCACACATTGACACACTGTCCCAGAGATTGAGTGGCAGTGTCTGTCTGAAACACAGCTGTCAATCACACACTAACGCACAGTACCAGAGAGTGAGTGACAATGTCTGTCGTATACACATCTGTCAATCACACATTCGCACACAGTACCAGAGAGTGAGTGACAGTGTCTGTCCTACACACACCTGTCAATCAGACACAAATTCACAGTTCCAGAGAGTGAGAGACAGTGTCTGACCTGTACACACCTGTCAATCACACAATAACACACAGTACCAGAGAGTGAGTGGCAGTGTCTGTCCTATACACACGTGTCAATCACACAATAACACACAGTACCAGAGAGTGAGTGGCAGTGTCTGTCCTATACACACGTGTCAATCACACACTAACGCACAGAACCAGAGAGTGAGTGCCAATGTCTGTCGTATACACATCTGTCAATCACACATTCACGCACAGTACCAGAGAGTGAGTGACAGTGTCTGTCCTACACACACCTGTCAATCACACACTGACACACAGTGCCAGAGAGTGAGTGGCAGTGTCTGACCTACACATAACTGTCAATCACACACTGACACACGGTACCAGAGAGTGAGTGACAGTGTCTGTCCTATACACCGTTGTCAATCACACACTGACACACAGTGCCAGAGATGAGTGACAGTGTCTGTCCTATACACCGTTGTCAATCACAGACTGACACACAGTGCCAGAGAGTGAGTGACAGTGTCTGTCTGACAAACACCTGTCAATCACACACAGACACACAGTACCAGAGAGTTAGTGACAGTGTCTGTCCTATACACACCTGTCAATCACACACTGACACACAGTACCAGAGAGTGAGTGACAGTCTCTGTTCTATATACACCTGTCAATCACACACTGACACACAGTACCAGAGAGTAAGTGACAGCGTCTGTCCGATGCACACCTGTGAATCACACACTGACACACAGTACCAGAGAGTGAGTGGCAGTGTCTGTCCTATACACACCTGTCAATCCATACTGACACACAGTACCAGAGAGTTAGTGGCATTGTCTGTTCTATACACACCTGTCAATCACACACTGACACACAGTAACAGAGAGTGAGTGGCAGTGTCTGTCCTTTACACACCTTTTAATCCTACACTGACACACAGTACCAGAGTGAGTGACAGTGTCTGTCCTATACACACGTGTCAATCACACACTGACACAGCACCAGAGAGTGAGTGGCAGTGCCTGTCCGAAACACACCTGTCAATCACACACTGAAACACAGCACCAGAGAGTGAGTGGCAGAGTCTGTCCTTTCTATACCTGTCAATCCTAGACTAACACACTGTACCAGAGATTGAGTGGCAGAGCCTGTTCGAAACATAGCTGTCAAATACAAACTAACGCACAGTACCAGAGAGTGAGTGACAATGTCTGTCGTTTACACATCTGTCAATCACACATTCACACACAGTACCAGAGAGTGAGTTGCAGTGTCTGTTCTGTACACACATGACAATCACACACTGACACACAGTACCAGAGAGTGAGTGACAGTGTGTGTCCGATACACAGCTGTCAATCTTACACTGATACACAATACCAGAGAGTGAGTGACAGTGTCTATTCTATCCACACCTGTCAATCACATACTGACTCAGGTTACTCGAGGGTGAATTACAGTGTCAGTCCTATACTTACCTGTCAATCACACACTGACACACAGTACCAGAGAGTGAGTGACAGTGCCTGTCCTATATACACCTGTAAATCCCACACTGACACATAGTACCAGAGAGTGAGTGACAGTGTCTGTCCTATACACACCTGTCAATCCTACAATGAAACACAGTACCAGAGAGTGAGTGGCAGTGTCTGTCCTGTACACACCTGTGAATCACATAGTGACTCAGGATAATAGAGAGTGAGTGGCAGTGTCTGTCATATACACACCTGGTAATCCTACAATGAAACACAGTACCAGAGAGTGAGTGGCAGTGTCTGTCCTATGCACGCATGTCAATCACACACTGATACACAGAACCAGAGATTGAGTGAAAGTGTGTGTCCGACACGCACCTGTCAACCACACACTGAAACGCAATACCAGAGAGTAAGTGGCAGTGTCTGTTCTATACACACCTGTCAATCAAATACTGACACACGATACCAGAGAGTGAGCGATAGTGTCTGTGCAATACACACCTGTCAATCACAAACTGACACACAGTACCAGAGAGTGAGTGACAGTGTCTGTCCTATACACACCTGTCAATCACACACTGACAGACAGTACCAGAGAGTGAGTGACAGTGTCTGTCCTATACACAGCTGTCAATCACACACTGACACAGAGTACCAGAGAGTGAGTGACAGTGTCTGTCCTGTACATACCTGTCAATCATACACTGACACACAGAATCAGAGAGTTAGTGGCAGTGTCTGTCCTATACAGACCTGTCAATCACACACTGACACACAGCACCAGACAGTTAGTGACAGTTTCGACCCAAAACACAACTGTCAATCACACACTGACACACAGGACCAGAGAGAGTGAGTGACAGTGTGTGTCCGATACACAAATGTCAATCCTACACTGACACACTATACCAGAGAGTGAGTGACAGTGTCTGTCCTATACAGACCTGTCAATCACACACTGACACACAGGACCAGAAAGTGAGTGACAGTGTGTGTCCGATACACAGCTGTCAATCCTACACTGACACCCAATACCAGAGAGTGAGTGACAATGTCTGTTCTATCCACACCTGTCAATCACATACTGACTCAGGATACTAAAGAGTGAATTACAGTGTCTGTCCTATACTTACCTGTAAATCACAGACTGACATACAGTACCAGACAGTGAGTGACAGTGTCTGTCCTATACACAGCTGTCAATCACACACTGACACAGAGTAACAGAGAGTGAGTGACAGTGTTTGTCCTGTACATACCTGTAAATCATACACAGACACACTGAATCAGAGAGTGAGTGGCAGTGTCTGTCCTATACAGACCTGTCAATAACACACTGACACACAGCACCAGAGAGTGAGTGGTAGTTTCAGTCTTATACATATCTGTTCATCACACCCTGACACACAGTGCCAGAGAGTTAGTGACAGTGTCGACCCTATACACACCTGTCAATCACACACTGACACATAGTACCAGAGAGTAAGTGACAGTGTCTGTCCTGTACACACCTGTCAATCACACACTGACACAGATTACCAGAGAGTGAGTGACAGTGTCTGTCCTATCCACACCTGTTAATCCTACACTGACAGACAGTACCAGAGAGTGAGTGACAGTCTCTGCACTATACACACCTGTCAATCACACACTGACACACAGTACCAGAGAGTGAGTGACAGTGTCTATCCTTTACACACCTGTCAATCACACACTGACACACAGTACCATAAAGTGAGTGGCAGTGCCTGTTCTATACACACCTGTCAATCACACACTGACTCACAGTGCCAGAGAACAAGTGGCAGTGCCTGTCCTATACACACCTGTTAATCCTACACTGACACACAGCACCAGAAAGTTCGTGACAGTGTCTGTGCTGTACACACCTGTCAATCACACACTGACTCACAGTGCCAGAATGTGAGTGGCAGTGCCTGTCCTATACACCGTTGTCAATCACACACTGACACACAGTGCCATGGAGTGAGTGACAGTGTCTGTCCTACAAACACCTGTCAATCACACACAGACTCACAGTACCAGAGAGTTAGTGACATTGTCTGTCCTATACACACCTGTCAATCACACAGTGACACACAGTACCAGAGAGGGAGTGACAGTGTCTGTCGTATCCACACATGTCAATCACACACTGACACACAGTACCAGAGAGTGAGTGACAGTCTCTGTCCTATATACACCTGTCAATCACACACTGACACACAGTACCAGAGAGTGAGTGACAGCGTCTGTCCGATGCACAACTGTGAATCACACACTGACACACAGTACCAGAGAGTGAGTGGCAGTGTCTGTCCTATACACACCTGTCAATTCTACACTGACAGACAGTCCCAGAGAGTTAGTGGCATTGTCTGTTCTATACACACCTGTCAATCACACACTGACACACAGTACCAGAGAGTGAGTGGCAGTGTCTGTCCTTTGCACACCTTTTAATCCTACACTGACACACAGTACCAGAGAGTGAGTGCCAGTGTCTGTCCTATACACACGTGTCAATCACACACTGACACAGCACCAGAGAGTGAGTGGAAGTGCCTGTCCGAAACACACCTGTCAATCACACACTGATACACAGTACCAGAGAGTGAGTGGCAGGGTCTGTCCTTTCTATACCTTCTCAATCCTAGACTGACACACTGTACCAGAGATTGAGTGGCAGAGCCTGTTCGAAACACAGATGTCAAATACACACTAACGCAGAGTACCAGAGAGTGAGTGACAATGTCTGTCGTATACACATCTGTCAATCACACATTCACATACAGTACCAGAGAGTGAGTTGCAGTGTCTGTTCTGTACACACCTGTCAATCACATACTGACACATGATACCAGAGTGAGCGGTAGTGTCTCTCCAATACACACCTGTCAATCACACACTGACACACAGTACCAGAGAGTGAGTGACAGTGTCTGTCCAGTACACACCTGTCAATCACACACTGACATATAGGACCAGAGAGTGAGTGACAGTGTCTGTCCTATACACAGCTGTCAATCACACACTGACACAGAGTACCAGAGAGTGAGTGACAGTGTCTGTCCTGTACATACCTGTCAATCATACACTGACACACAGTACCAGAGAGTGAGTGGCAGTGTCTGCCCTGTACAGACCTCTCAATCACACACTGACACACAGTACCAGAAAGTGAGTGACAGTGTCTGCCCTATACACACATGACAATCACACACTGACACACAGTACCAGAGAGTGAGTGACAGTGTGTGTCCGATACACACCTGTCAACCACACACTGACACACAGTACCAGAGAGGAGTGACAATGTCTGCCCTATACATACATGACAATCACACACTGACACACAGTACCAGAGAGTGAGTGGCAGTGTTTGTTCTATACACACCTGTCAATCACATAATAACACACGATACCAGAGAGTGAGCGATAGTGTCTGTGCAATACACACCTGTCAATCACACACTGACCCACAGTACCGGAGAGTGAGTGACAGTGTCTGTCCTATAGACACCTGTCAATCACACCCTGACATACAGTACCAGAGAGTGAGTGACAGTGTCTGTCCTACACACAGCTGTCAATCACACACTGACACAGAGTACCAGAGAGTGAGTGACAGTGTCTGTCTTGTACATACCTGTCAATCTTACAATGACACACAGTACCAGAGAGTGAGTGGCAGTGTCCGTCCTTACAGACCTGTAAACAACATACTGACACACAGCACCAGATAGTTAGTGACAGTGTCGAACCTATACACCTGTCAATCACACACTGACACACAGGACCACAGAGTGAGTGACAGTGTGTGTCAGATACACACCTGTCAATCCTACACTGACACACAATATCAGAGTGTGAGTGACAATTGTCTGTCCTATACACACCTGTCAATCACACACTGACAGACAGTACCAGAGAGTGAGTGACAGTGTCTGACCTGTACACACAATTCAATCACACTGACACACAGTACCAGAGAGTGAGTGACAGAGTCTGTCCTATACACACCTGTTAATCCTGCACTGATACACAGTACCAGAGAGTGAGTGGCAGTGTCTGTTCCATACACACCTGTCAATCACATACTGACACACGATACCAGAGAGTGAGCGATAGTGTCTGTGCAATACATACCTGTCAATCACAAACTGACACACAGTACCAGAGAGTGAGTGACTGTGTCTGTGCAATACACATCTGTCAATCACAAACTGACACACAGTACCAGAGAGTGAGTGACAGTGTCTGTCCTATACACACCTGTCAATCACACACTGACAGACAGTACCAGAGAGTGAGTGACTGTGTCTGTCCTATACACAGCTGTCAATCACACACTGACACAGAGTACCAGAGAGTGAGTGACAGTGTCTGTCCTGTACATACCTGTCAATCATACACTGACACACAGAATCAGAGAGTGAGTGGCAATGTCTGCCCTACACAGACCTGTCAATCACACACTGACACATAGTACCAGAGAGTAAGTGACAGTGTCTGTCCTGTACACACCTGTCAATCACACACTGACACAGAGTACCAGAGAGTGAGTGGCAGTGTCTGTCCTATACAGACCTGTCAATCACACACTGACACACAGCACCAGAAAGTTAGTGACAGTGTCGACCCTATACACAACTGTCAGTCACACACTAACACACAGGACCAGAGAGTGAGTGACAGTGTGTGTCCGATACACACCTGTCAATCCTACACTGAAACACAATACCAGAGAGTGAGTGACAGTGTCTGTCCTATACACACCTGTCAATCACACACTGACACACATCACCAGAGAGTTAGTGACAGTGTCGAATCTATAGACAGCTGTCAATCACACACTGACAGAGTACCAGAGAGTGATTGACAGTGTCTGTCCTGTACATACCTGTCAATCATACACTGACACGCAGAATCAGAGAGTGAGTGGCAGTGTCTGTCCTATACACACCTGTCAATCACACACTGACACACAGCACCAGAGAGTTAGTGACAGTGTCGAATCTATACACACCTGTCAATCACACACTGACACACAGGACCAGAGAGTGAGTGACAGTGTCTGTTCTATCCACACCTGTCAATCACATACTGACTCAGGATACTAGAGAGTGAATGAAAGTGTCTGTCATATATACACCTGTGAATCCTACACTGATGCACAGTAACAGAAAGTGAGTGACAGTGTGTGTCCGATACACACCTGTCAATCACACACTGACACACGGTACCAGAGAGTGAGTGACAGTGCCTGCCCTATACAAACATGACAATCACACACTGACACACAGTACTTGAGAGTGAGTGACAGTGTGTGTCCGATACACACCGGTCAATCACACACTGACACACAGTACCAGAGAATTAGTGGCAGTGTCTTTCAGATACACACCTTTTTAATCCTACACTGACACAAAGTACCAGAGAGTGAGTGACAGTGTCGGTCCTGTACATACCTGTCAATCTTACACAGACGCACAGTACCAGAGAGAGATTGGCAGTGTCTGTCCTATTCAGACCTGTCAATCACGCACTGACACACAGCACCAGAGAGTTAATGACAGTGTCGACCCTATACGCACCCGTCAATCACGCACTGACACACATGACCAGAGAGTGAGTGACAGTGTGTGTTCGACACACACCTGTCAATCACACACTGACACACAGTACCAGGTAGTGTGTAGCAGTGTCTGTTCTATACACACTGCCAATCACATACTGACACACGATACCAGAGAGTGAGCGATAGTGTCTGTGCAATACACATCTGTCAATCACAAACTGACACACAGTACCAGAGAGTGAGTGACAGTGTCTGTCCTATACACACCTGTCAATCACACACTGACAGACAGTACCAGAGAGTGAGTGACTGAGTCTGTCCTATACACAGCTGTCAATCACACACTGACACAGAGTACCAGAGAGTGAGTGACAGTGTCTGTCCTGTACATACCTGTCAATCATACACTGACACACAGAATCAGAGAGTGAGTGGCAATGTCTGCCCTACACAGACCTGTCAATCACACACTGACACACAGCACCAGAAAGTTAGTGACAGTGTCGACCCTATACACAACTGTCAATCACACACTAACACACAGGACCAGAGAGTGAGTGACAGTGTGTGTCCGATACACACCTGGCAATCCTACACTTACACACAATACCAGAGAGTGAGTGACAGTGTCTGTCCTCTACACACCTGTCAATCACACACTGACACACAGTACCAGAGAGTGAGTGACAGAGCCTGTCCTGTACACATCTGTCAATCACACACTGACACAGAGTACCATAGAGTGAGTGACAGTGTCTGTCCTATACAGACCTGTCAATCACACACTGACACACAGCACCAGAGAGTTAGTGACAGTTTCGACCCTATACACAACTGTCAATCACACACTGACATACAGGACCAGAGAGTGAGTGACAGTGTGTGTCCGATACAAGGCTGTCAATCACACACTGACACAGAGTACCATAGAGTGAGTGACAGTGTCTGTCCTATACAGACCTGTCAATCACACACTGACACACAGCACCAGAGAGTTAGTGACAGTGTCTGTCCTACAAACACCTGTCAATCACACACTGACACACAGTACCAGAGAGTGAGTGACAGTGTCTGTCCTATACACACCTGTCAATCCTACACTGAAACACAGTACCAGAGAGTGAGTGACAGTGTCTGTCCTATACACACCTGTCAAACCTACACTGACACACAGTACCAGAGAGTTAGTGACAGTGTCGATCCGCTACACACCTGTCAATCACACACTGACACACAGTACCAGATAGTGAGTGGCAGTGTCTGTCATATATACACCTGTTAATCCTACACTGATGCACTGTAACAGAAAGTGAGTGACAGTGTGTGTCCGATACACACCTGTCAATCACACACTGACGCACGGTACCATAGAGTGAGTGACAGTGTCTGCCCTATACACACATGACAATCACACACTGACAACAGTAATAGAGAGTGAGTGACAGTCTGTGTCCGATACACACCTGTCAATCACACACTGACACACAGTACCAGAGAATTAGTGGCAGTGTCTGTCCGATACACACCTTTTTAATCTACACTGACACAAAGTACCAGAGAGTGAGTGACAGTGTCGGTCCTGTACATACCTGTCAATCATACACAGACACACAGTACCAGAGAGTGAGTGGCAGTGTCTGTCCTATTCAGACCTGTCAATCACACACTGACACACAGCACCAGAGAGTTAATGACAGTGTCGACCCTACACGCACCCGTCAATCACACACTGACACACATGACCAGAGAGTGAGTGACAGTGTGTGATCGACACACACCTGTCAATCACACACTGACACACAGTACCAGAGAGTGTGTGGCAGTGTCTGTTCTATACACACCTGTCAAACACATACTGACACACGATACCAGAGAGTGAGCGATAGTGTCTGTGCAATACACACCTATCAATCACAAACTGACACACAGTACCAGAGAGTGAGTGACAGTGTCTGTCCTATACACACCTGTCAATCACACACTGACAGACAGTACCAGAGAGTGAGTGACTGTGTCTGTCCTATACACAGCTGTCAATCACACACTGACACAGAGTACCAGAGAGTCAGTGACAGTGTCTGTCCTGTACATACCTGTCAATCATACACTGACACACAGAATCAGAGAGTGAGTGGCAGTGTCTGTCCTATACAGACCTGTCAATCACACACTGACACACAGCACCAGAAAGTTAGTGACAGTGTCGACCCTATACACAACTGTCAATCACACACTAACAAACAGGACCAGAGAGTGAGTGACAGTGTGTGTCCGATACACACCTGTCAATCCTACACTGACACACAATACCAGACAGTGAGTGACAGTGTCTGTCCTATACACACCTGTCAATCACACACTGACACACAGTACCAGAGAGTGAGTGACAGTGCCTGTCCTATAAACACCTGTCAATCACACACTGACACACAGCACCAGAGAGTGAGTGACATTGCCTGTCCTGTACACACCTGTCAATCACACCCTGACACAGAGTACCATAGAGTGAGTGACAGTGTCTGTCCTATACACACCTGTCAATTACACACTGACACACAGGACCAGAGAGTGAGTGACAGTGTGTGTCCGATACACAGCTGTCAATCCTACACTGACACACAATACCAGAGAGTGAGTGACAGTGTCTTTTCTATCCACATCTGTCAATCACATACTGACTCAGGATACTAGAGAGTGAATTACAGTGTCTGTCCTATACTTACCTGTCAATCACACACTGACACACAGTACCAGAGAGTGAGTGACAGTGTCTGTCCTATACACACCTGTCAATCCTACACTGAAACACAGTACCAGATTGTGAGTGACAGTGTCTGTCCTATGCACGCATGTCAATCACACACTGATACACAGTACCAGTGAGTGAGTGGCAGTGTCTGTCCTGTACAGACCTGTCAATTACACACTGACACACAGTACCAGAGAGTGAGTGACAGTGTGTGTCTGATACACACCTGGCAATCCTACACTGACACACAGTACCAGAGAGTGAGTGACAGTGTCTGTCCTATACATACCTGTCAATCCTACACTGAAACACAGTACCAGAGAGTGAGTGGCAGTGTCTGTCCTTTACAGACCTGTCAATCGTACACTGACACACAGTACCAGAGAGTGAGTGACAGTATCTGTCCTATACACACCTGTCAATCACACACTGACACACAGTACCAGAGAGTGAGTGACAGTGTCTGTCCTGTACACAACTGTGAATCACATAGTGACTCAGGATAATAGAGAGTGAGTGGCAGTGTCTATCATATATACACCTGTTAATCCTACACTGATACACAGAACCAGAGATTGAGTGAAAGTGTGTGTCCGATACACACCTGTCAACCACACACTGACACACAATACCAGAGAGTGAGTGGCAGTGTCTGTTCTATACACACCTGTCAATCACATACTGACACACGATACCAGAGAGTGAGCGATAGTGTCTGTGCAATACACACCTGTCAATCACACACTAACACACAGTACCAGAGGGTGAGTGACAGTGTCTGTCCTATCCACAGCTGTCAATCACACACTGACACAGAGTACCAGAGAGTGAGTGACAGTGTTTGTCCTGTACATACCTGTCAATCATACACTGACACACAGAATCAGAGAGTGAATAGCAGTGTCTGTCCTATACAGACCTGTCAATAACACACTGACACACAGCACCAGAGAGTGAGTGGCAGTGTCAGTCCTATACACACCTCTCAATCACACACTGACACAAAGTACCAGAGAGTTAGTGACAGTGTCGACCCAATACACACCCGACAATCACACACTTACACACAGTACCAGAGAGTGAGTGACAGTGTCTGTCCTGTACACACCTGTCAATCACACACTGACACAGAGTACCAGAGAGTGAGTGACAGTCTGTGTCCGATATACACCTGTCAATCACACACTGACACACAGTACCAGAGTGAATGTCAGTGTCTGCCCGACACACACATGACAATCGCAAAATGACATACACTACCAGATTACCAGAAAGTGAGTGACAGTGTCTGTCCTGTACATACCTGTCAATCATACACTGACTCACAGTACCAGAGAGTAAGTGGCAGTGTTTGTCCTATACATACCTGTCAATCACACACTGACACACAGCACCAGATAATGAGTGGCAGTGTCTGTTCTATCCACACCTGTTTGTCCTACACTGACACACAGTACCAGAGAGTGAGTGACAGTCTCTGCACTATACACAGCTGTCAATCACACACTGATACACAGTACCAGAGAGTGAGTGGCAGTGTCTATCTTTTACACACCTGTCAATCACACACAGACACAGAGTACCAGAGAGTGAGTGGCAGTGTCTGTCCTATTCAGACCGGTCAATCACAAACTGACACACAGCACCAGAGAGTTAGTGACAGTGTCGACCCTATACACCCCCGTCAATCACACTGACACACAGTACCAGAGAGTGAGTGACAGAGTCTGTCCTATACACACCTGTTAATCCTGCACTGATATACAGTACCAGAGAGTGAGTGGCAGTGTCTGTTCTATACACACCTGTCAATCACATACTGACACACGATACCAGAGAGTGAGCGATAGCGTCTGTGCAATACACACCTGCCAATCACACACTGACACACAGTACCGGAGAGTGAGTGACAGTGTCTGTCCTATAGACACCTGTCAATCACACACTGACATACAGTACCAGTGAGTGAGTGACTGTGTCGATCCTACAGACAGCTGTCAATCACACACTGACACAGAGTACCAGAGAGTGAGTGACAGTGTCTGTCTTGTACATATCTGTCAATCATACACTAACACACAGTACCAGAGAGTGAGTGGCAGTGTCTGTTCTATACAGACCTGTCAACAACACACTGACACACAGCACTAGATAGTTAGTGACAGTGTCGACCCTATACACCTGTCAATCACACACTGACACACAGGACCACAGAGTGAGTGACAGTGTGTGTCAGATACACACCTGTCAATCCTACACTGACACACAATATCAGAGTGTGAGTGACAATTGTCTGTCCGATGCACACCTTTTTATCCTACACTGATACAAAGTACCAGAGAGTGAGTGACAGTGTCTGTCCTGTACATACCTGTCAATCATACTCTGACACACAGTACCAGAGAGTGAGTGGCAGTGTCTGTCCTATTCAGACCTGTCAATCACACACTGACACACAGCACCAGAGAGTTAATGACAGTGTCGACCCTCCAGCACCCGTCAATCACACACTGACACACAGTACCAGAGAGTGTGTGGCAGTGTCTGTTCTATACACACCTGTCAATCACATACTGACACACGATACCAGAGAGTGAGCGATAGTGTCTGTGAAATACATACCTGTCAATCACAAACTGACACACAGTACCAGAGAGTGAGTGACTGTGTCTGTCCTGTACACAGCTGTCAATCACACACTGGCACAGAGTACCAGAGAGTGAGTGACAGTGTCTGTCCTGTACATACCTGTCAATCATACACTGACACACAGAATCAGAGAGTGAGTGGCAGTCTCTGTCCTATCCAGACCTTTCAATCACACACTGATACACAGCACCAGAAAGTTAGTGACAGTGTCGACCCTATACACAACTGTCAATCACACACTAACACACAGGACCAGAGAGTGAGTGACATTGTGTGTCCGATACACACCTGTCAATCCTACACTGACACACAATACCAGAGAGTGAGTGACAGTGTCTGTCCTATACACACCTGTCAATCACACACTGACACACAGCACCAGAGAGTTGGTGACAGTGTCGAATCTATACACAGCTGTCAATCACACACTGACAGAGTACCAGAGAGTGATTGACAGTGTCTGTCCTGTACATACCTGTCAATCATACACTGACACACAGAATCAGAGAGTGAGTGGCAGTGTCTGTCCTATACAGACCTGTCAATCACAAACTGACACACAGCACCAGAAACTTAGTGACAGTGTCGACCATATACACAACTGTCAATCACACACTCACACACAGGACCAGAGAGTGAGTGACAGTATGTGTCCGATACACACCTGTCAATCCTACACTGACACACAATACCAGAGAGTGAGTGACAGTGTCTGTCCTATACGCACCTATCAATCACACACTGACACACAGCACCAGAGAGTTAGTGACAGTCTCTGTCCTGTACAGACCTGTCAATCACACACTGACACAGAGTACCAGAGAGTGAGTGACAGTCTCTGTCCTGTACACACCTGTCAATCACACACTGACACAGAGTACCAGAGAGTGCGTGACAGTGTCTGTCCAATACAGACCTGTCAATCACACACTGACACACAGCACCAGAGAGATAGTGACAGTGTCGACTCTCGACACATCTGTCAATCCTACACTGACACACAATACCAGAGAGTGAGTGACAGTGTCTGTTCTATCCACACCTGTCAATCACAAACTGACACAGGATACTAGAGAGTGAATGACAGTGTCTTCCTATACACACTCGTCAATCACACACTGACACACAGTACCAGATAGTGAGTGGCAGTGTCTGTCATATACACACCTGTTAATCCTACACTGATAAACATGTACCAGAGAGTGAGTGACAGTGTGTGTACGATACACACCTGTCAATCACACACTGACACACAGTAACAGAGAGTGAGTGGCTGTGTCTGTTCGATACACACCTGTCAATCACACACTGACACACAATGCCAGAGAACAAGTGGCAGTGTCTGTCCTATACACACCTGTTAATCCTACACTGACACACAGCACCAGAAAGTTAGTGACAGTGTCTGTCCTATACACACCTGTCAATCACACACTGACACACAGTACCAGAGAGTGAGAGACAGTCTCTGTCCTATACACACATGTTAATCACACACTGACACACAGTACCAGAGAGTGAGTGGCAGTGTCTGTCCTATATGACCTGTCAATCACACACTGACACACAGCACCAGAGAGTTACAAACTTAGAAACATAGAAAATAGGTGCAGGAGCAGGCCATTCATCCCTTCGAGCCTGCACCGCCATTCAATGAGTTCATGGCTGAACATGCAACTTCAGTTCCCCATTCCTGCTTTCTCACCATACCCCTTGATTCCCCTAGTAGTAAGGACTTCATCTAACTCCTTTTAGAATATATTTAGTGAATTGGCCTCAACAACTTTCTGTGGTAGAGAATTCCACACGTTCACCACTCTCTGGGTGAAAAAATTCCTCCTCATTTCAGTCCTAAATGGCTTCCCCCTTATCCTTAGACTGTGTCCCCTGGTTCTGGACTTCCCCAACATTGGGAACATTCTTCCTGCACCGAACCTGTCCAACCCCGTCAGAATTTTAAACGTTTCGATGAGGTCCCCTCTCATTCTTCTGAACTCCAGTGGATACAAGCCCAGATGATCCAGTCTTTCGTGACAGTGTCGACCCTTTCCACACCTGTCAATCACAAACTGACACACAGTATTAGAGAGTGAGTGACAGTGTCTGTCCTATACATAACTGCCAATCACACACTGACACACAGTACCAGAGAGTGAGTGACAGTGTCTGTCCTATACACACCTGTCAATCACATGCTGACTCAGGATACTAGAGCTTAAATGACAGTGCCTGTCCTATACACACCTGTCAATCATACACTGAGACACAATACAAGAGAGTTAGTGACAGTGTCGACCCGATACATACCTGTCAATCACACACTGACACACAGGACCAGATAGTGAGTGGCAGTGTCTGTCATATACTCACCTGTTAATCCTACACTGATACACAGTACCAGAGAGTGAGTGACAGTGTGTGTCCGATAAACATCTGTCAATCCTACACTGACACACAATACCAGAGAGTGAGTGGCAGTATCTGTCCTATACACACCTGTCAATCACACACTGACACACAGTACCAGAGAGTGAGTTGCAGTGTCTGTCCTATACACACCTGTCAATCACACACTGACACAGCACCAGAGCGTGATGGGCAGTGTCTGTCCTATACACACCTGTCAATCACACACTGACACACAGTACCAGAGAATGAGTGGCAGTGTCTGTCCCATACACAAATTTTAATCCTACACTGACACGCAGTACCAGAGAGTGAGTGGCAGTGTTTATCCTTTACACACGGGGCAATAACACACTGACACACAGTACCATAAAGTGAGTGGCAGTGTCTGTTCGATACACACCTGTCAATCACACACTGACACACAATGCCAGAGAACAAGTGGCAGTGTCTGTCCTATATACACCTGTTAAACCTACACTGACACACAGCACCAGAAAGTTAGTGACAGTTTCTGTCTTGTACACACCTGTCAATCACACACTGACACACAGTGCCAGAGTGTGAGTGGCAGTGCTTGTCCTATACACCTTTGTCAATCACACACTGACACACAGTGCCATGGAATGAGTGACAGTGTCTGTCCTAAAAACACCTGTCAATCACACACAGGCTCACAGTACCAGAGAGTTAGTGACAGTGTCTGTCCTATACACACCTGTCAATCACACACTGACACACAGTACCAAAGAGGGAGTGACAGTGTCTGTCCTATCCACACCTGTCAGTCACACACTGACACACAGTACCAGAGAGTGAGTGACAGTATCTGTCCTATACACACCTGTCAATCACAGACTGACACATAGCACCAGAGAGTGAGTGACAGCATCTGTCCTATACACAACTGTGAATCACACACTGACACACAGTACCAGAGAGTGAGTGACAGTCTCTGTCCTGTACACACCTGTCAATCACACACTGACACAGAATACCAGAGAGTGCGTGACAGTGTCTGTCCTATATAGACCTGTCAATCACACACTGACACACAGCACCAGAGAGATAGTGACAGTGTCGACTCTCGACACACCTGTCAATCTCACACTGACACACCGGACCAGAGAGTGAGTGACAGTGTGTGTCCGATACACACCTGTCAATCCTACACTGACACACAATACCAGAGAGTGAGTGACAGTGTCTGTTCTATCCACACCTGTCAATCACAAACTGACACAGGATACTAGAGAGTGAATGACAGTGTCTTCCTATACACACTCGTCAATCACACACTGACACACAGTACCAGATAGTGAGTGGCAGTGTCTGTCATATACACACCTGTTAATCCTACACTGATAAACATGTACCAGAGAGTAAGTGACAGTGTGTGTCCGATACACACCTGTCAATCACACACTGACACACAGCACCAAAGAGTGAGTGACAGTGTGTGCCCGATACACACCTGTCAATCCCACACTGACACACAGTAACAGAGCGTGAGTGGCTGTGTCTTTCTGAAACACACCTGTCAATCACACACTGACACACAGTACCGGAGACTGAGTGACAGTGCCTGTCGTATACACACCTGTCAGTCATACACTGACACACAGTACCAGAGAGTTAGTGACAGTGTCGTCCCAATACACACCTGTCATTCACACACATACACGCAGAACCAGATAGTGAGTGGCAGTGTCTATCATATACACATCTTTTAATCCTAAACTGATACACAGTACCAGAGAGTGAGTGACAGTGTGTGTCCGATACACACCTGTCAATCCTACACTGACACACAGTACAAAAGAGTGAGTGACAGTGTCTGTCCTATACACACCTGTCAATCACACACTGACACACAGTACCAGAGAGTGAGTGACATTGTATGTCCTATGCACACTTGTCAATCACACACTGATACACAGTACCAGAGAGTGAGTTGCAGTGTCTGTCCTATACACACCTGTCAATCACACACTGACACAGCACCAGAGAGTGATGGGCAGTGTCTGTCCTATACACACCTGTCAATCACACACTGACACACAGTACCAGAGAATGAGTGGCAGTGTCTGTCCCATACACAACTTTTAATCCTGCACTGACACGCAGTACCAGAGAGTGAGTGGCAGTGTCTATCCTTTACACACGGGGCAATAACACACTGACACACAGTACCATAAAGTGAGTGGCAGTGTCTGTTCGATACACACCTGTCAATCACACACTGACACACAACAGCCAGAGAACAAGTGGCAGTGTCTGTCCTATATACACCTGTTAAACCTACACTGACACACAACACCAGAAAGTTAGTGACAGTGTCTGTCTTGTACACACCTGTCAATCACACACTGACACACAGTGCCATGGAATGAGTGACAGTGTCTGTCCTACAAACACCTGTCAATCACACACAGGCTCACAGTACCAGAGAGTTAGTGACAGTGTCTGTCCTATACACACCTGTCAATCACACACTGACACACAGTACCAGAGTGTGAGTGACAGCGTCTGTCCTGTACACAACTGTGAATCACACACTGACACACAGTACCAGAGAGTGAGTGACAGTGTCTGTCCTATACAGACCTGTCAATCACACACTGACACACAGCACCAGAGAGATATTGACAGTGTCGACTCTCGACACACCTGTCAATCACACACTGACACACCGGACCAGAGAATGAGTGACAGTGTGTGTCCGATACACACCTGTCAATCCTACACTGACATACAATACCAGAGAGTGAGTGACAGTGTCTGTTCTATCCACACCTGTCAATCACAAACTGACACAGGATACTAGAGAGTGAATGACAGTGTCTTCCTATACACACTCGTCAATCACACACTGACACACAGTACCAGATAGTGAGTGGCAGTGTCTGTCATATACACACCTGTTAATCCTACACTGATAAAAATGTACCAGAGAGTAAGTGACAGTGTGTGTCCGATACACACCTGTCAATCACACACTGACACACAGTAACAGAGAGTGAGTGGCTGTGTCTTTCTGAAACACACCTGTCAATCACACACTGACACACAGCACCAACGAGTGAGTGACAGTGTGTGCCCGATACACACCTGTCAATCACACACTGACACACAGTAACAGAGGCAGAGTGGCTGTGTCTTTCTGAAACACACCTGTCAATCGCACACTGACACACAGTACCGGAGACTGAGTGACAGTGCCTGTCGTATACACACCTGTCAGTCATACACTGACACACAGTACCAGAGAGTTAGTGACAGTGTCGACCCAATACACACCTGTCATTCACACACTGACACACAGGACCAGATAGTGAGTGGCAGTGTCTATCATATACACATCTTTTAAACCTAAACTGATACACAGTACCAGAGAGTGAGTGACAGTGTGTGTCCGATACACACCTGTCAATCCTACACTGACACACAGTACAAAAGAGTGAGGGACAGTGTCTGTCCTATACACACCTGTCAATCACACACTGACACACAGTACCAGAGAGTGAGTGACATTGTATGTCCTATGCACACTTGTCAATCACACACTGATACACAGTACCAGAGAGTGAGTGGCAGTGTCTGTCCGATACACACCTGTCAATCGCACACTGACACACAGTACCAGTGAGTGAGTGACATTGTCTGTTTTATCCACACATGTCAATCCTGCACTGACACACAGTACCAGGGAGTGAGTGACAGTGTCTGTCCCTATACACATCTGTCAATTACACATTGAAACACAGTTTCAGAGAAAAAGTGGCAGGATCTGTCCTATACACACCTGTCATTCACACACTGACAGACAGTACCAGAGAGTGAGTGACAATGTCTGTCGTATACACACCTGTCAATCACACATTCATACACGGTACCAGAGAGTGAGTGACAGTGTTTGTCCTACACACTCCTGTCAATCACACACTGACACACAGTACCAGAGAGTGAGTGACAGTATCTGTCCTATACACACCTGTTAATCACACACTGACACACAGTACCAGAGAGTGATTTGCAGTGTCTGTCCTGTACACACCTTTTAAACCTACACTGACACACAGTACCAGAGATTGAGTGACAGTGTGTGTCCGATACACACCTGTCAATCACACACTGACACAGCACCAGAGAGTGATGGGCAGTGTCTGTCCTATACACACCTGTCAATCACACACTGACACACAGTACCAGAGAGTGAGTGGCAGTGTCTGTCCCATGCACAACATTTAATTCTACACTGACACACAGTACCAGAGAGTGAGTGACAGTGTCTGTCCGAAACACACCTGTCAATCACACACTGACACACAGTACCAGAGAGTGAGTGGCATGGTCTGTCCATTCTACACCTGTCAATCCAAGACTGACACACTGTGTCTGAGATTGAGTGGAAGGGCCTGTTCGAAACACAGCTGTGAATCACACACTAACGCAGAGTACCAGAGAGTGAGTGACAATGTCTGTCGTATACACATCTGTCAATCACACATTCACACACAGTACCAGTAGGTGAGTGACATTGTCTATCCTGTACATACCTGTCAATCATACACTGACTCACAGTACCAGATAGTGAGTGACAGTGTCTGTTCTATCCAAACCTGTTAATCCTACACTGACACACAGTACCAGAGAGTGAGTGACAGTCTCTGCACTATACACACCTGTCAATCACACACTGACACACAGTACCAGAGAGTGAGTGGCAGTGTATGTCCGATACACATCTGTCAATCACACACTTACACACAGTTTCAGAGAGTGACAGTGTCTGTTCTATCCACACCTGTTAAACCTACACTGACACACAGTACCAGAGAGTGAGTGACAGTGTCTGTCCTATACACACCTGCCAATCACACAATGACACACAGTATTAGAGAGTGAGTGACAGTGTGTGTCCGATACACACCTGTCAATCCTACACTGACACAGTACCAGAGAGTGAGTAAAAGTGTCTGCCCTATACACACCTGTCAATCACACACTGAAACACATTACCAGAGAGTGAGTGACAGTGTCTGTCGTGTACACACCTGTCAATCACATACTGCCTCAGGATACTAGAGAGTGAATGACAGTGTCTGTCCTATACACACCTGTCAATCACACACTGAAACACAGTACCGGAGAGTGAGTGACAGTGTCTGTCCTATGCACACTTGTCAATCACACACTGATACACAGTACCAGAGAGTGAGTGGCAGTGTCTGTCCGATACACACCTGTCAATCGCACACTGACACACAGTACCAGTGAGTGAGTGACATTGTCTGTTTTATCCACACATGTCAATCCTGCACTGACACACAGTACCAGAGAGTGAGTGACAGTGTCTGTCCCTATACACATCTGTCAATTACACATTGAAACACAGTTTCAGAGAAAAAGTGGCAGGATCTGTCCTATACACACCTGTCAATCACACACTGACAGACTGTACCAGAGAGTGAGTGACAATGTCTGTCGTATACACACCTGTCAATCACACATTCACACACGGTACCAGAGAGTGAGTGACAGTGTTTGTCCTACACACTCCTGTCAATCACACAGTGATACACTGTACCAGAGAGTGAGTGACAGTGTCTGTCCAATATATGCCTGTCAATCACACACTGACACACCGGACCAGAGAGTGAGTGATAGTGTGTGTCCGATACACACCTGTCAATCCTACACTGACACACAATACCAGAGAGTGAGTGACAGTGTCTGTTCTATCCACACCTGTCAATCACAAACTGACACAGGATACTAGAGAGTGAATGACAGTGTCTTCCTATACACACTCGTCAATCACACACTGACACACAGTACCAGATAGTGAGTGGCAGTGTGTGTCATATACACACCTGTTAATCCTACACTGATAAACATGTACCAGAGAGTGAGTGACAGTGTGTGTCCGATACACACCTGTCAATCACACACTGACACACAGTAACAGAGAGTGAGTGGCTGTGTCTTTCTGAAACACACCTGTCAATCACACACTGACACAGAGTACCAGAGAGTGGGTGACAGTGTCTGTTCTATCCACACCTGTTAATCCTACACTGATACACAGTACCAGAGAGTGAGTGACAGTCTCTGCACTATACACACCTGTTAATCACACACTGGCACACAGTACCAGAGAGTGAGTGACAGTGTGTGTCCGATACACACCTGTCAGACCTACACTGACACACAGTTCGAGAGAGTGAATGACAGTGTCTGTCCTATACACACCTGGCAATCACACACTGACACACAGTACCAGAGAGTGAGTGACAGTGTCTGTCCTGTGCACACTTGTCAATCACACACTGATACACAGTACCAGAGAGTGAGTTGCAGTGTCTGTCCTATATGACCTGTCAATCACACACTGACATACAGCACCAGAGAGTTAGAAACATACAAACATAGAAAATAGGTGCAGGAGTAGGCCATTCGGCCTTTCGATCCTGCACCGCCATTCAATGAGTTCATGGCTGAACATGCAACTTCAGTACCCCATTCCTGCTTTCTCACCATACCCCTTGATTCCCCTAGTATTAAGGACTTCATCTAACTCCTTTTTGAATATATTTAGTGAATTGGCCTCAACAACTTTCTGTGGTAGAAAATTCCACAGGTTCACCACTCTCTGGGTGAAAATATTCCTCCTCATTTCAGTCCTAAATGGCTTCCCCCTTATCCTTAGACTGTGTCTCCTGGTTCTGGACTTCCCCAACATTGGGAACATTCTTCCTGCATCTAACCTGTCTAACCCCGTCAGAATTTTAAACGTTTCGATGAAGTCCCCTCTAATTCTTCTGAACTCCAATGAAATAAAGCCCAGTTGATCCAGTCTTTCGTGACAGTGTCGACCCTTTTCACACCTGACAGTCACACACTGACACACAGGACCAGAGGGTGAGTGACAATGTGTGTCCGATACAAAGCTGTCAATCCTACACTGACACACAGTATTAGAGAGTGAGTGACAGTGTCTGTTCTATCCACACCTATTAATCCTACACTGACACACAGTACCAGAGCGTGAGTGACAGTGTCTGTCCCTATACACACCTGTCAATTACACACTGACACACAGTATCAGAGAACAAGTAGCAGTATCTGTCCTATACACACCTGTCAATCAAACACTGACACAAAGTACCAGAGAGTGAGTGACAATGTCTGTCGTATACACACATGTCAATCAAACACTGACACACAGAACCAGAGAGTGAGTGACAGTGTCTGTCCAATACATACCTGTCAATCACACACTGACACACAGTACCAGAGAGTGAGTGGCAGTGTCTATCCTTTACACACCTGTCAATCACACACTGACACACAGTACCATAAAGTGAGTGGCAGTGTCTATTCTATACACACCTGTCAATCACACACTGACACACATTGCCAGAGAACAAGTGGCAGTGTCTGTCCTATACACACCTGTTAATCCTACACTGACACACAGCACCAGCAAGTTAGTGACAGTGTCTGTCCTCTACACACCTGTCAATTACACAATTACACACTGACACACAGTGCCAGAGAGTGAGTGGCAGTGTCTGTCCTATACACACCTGTCAATCACACACTGACACACAGTACCAGAGAGTGAGTGACAGTCTCTGTCCTATACACACCTGTTAATCACACACTGACACACAGTACCAGAGAGTGATTTGCAGTGTCTGTCTTTTACACACCTTTTAAACCTACACTGACACAAAGTACCAGAGAGTGAGTGACAGTGTGTGTCCGATACACACCTGTCAATCACACACTGACACAGCACCAGAGAGTGATGGGCAGTGTCTGTCCTATACACACCTGTCAATCACACACTGACACACAGTACCAGAGAGTGAGTGGCAGTGTCTGTCCCATACACACCTGTCAATCACACACTGACACACAGTACCAGAGAGTGAGTGGCATGGTCTGTCCTTTCTACACCTGTCAATCCAAGACTGACACACTGTGTCAGAGATTGAGTGGAAGGGCCTGTTCGAAACACAGCTGTGAATCACACACTAACGCAGAGTACCAGAGAGTGAGTGACAATGTCTGTCGTATACACATCTGTCAATCACACATTCACACACAGTACCAGTAGGTGAGTTACAGTGTCTATCCTGTACATACCTGTTAATCATACACTGATTCACAGTACCAGATAGTGAGTGACAGTGTCTGTTCTATCCACACCTGTTAATCCTACACTAACACACAGTACCAGAGAGTGAGTGACAGTCCCTGCACTATACACACCTGTCAATCACACACTGACACACAGTACCAGAGAGTGAGTGGCAGTGTCTGTCCTATACACACCTTTTAAACCTACACTGACACACAGTACCAGAGAGTGAGTGACAGTGTCTGTCCTATACACACCTGCCAATCACACAATGACACACAGTATTAGAGAGTGAGTGACAGTGTGTGTCCGATACACACCTGTCAATCCTACACTGACACAGTACCAGAGAGTGAGTAAAAGTGTCTGCCCTATACACACCTGTCAATCTCACACTGAAACACATTACCAGAGAGTGAGTGACAGTGTCTGTCGTGTACACACCTGTCAATCACATACTGCCTCAGGATACTAGAGAGTGAATGACAGTGTCTGTCCTATGCACACCTGTCAATCACACACTGATACGCAGTACCAGAGAGTGAGTGACAGTATCTGTCCTATGCACACTTGTCAATCACACACTGATACACAGTACCAGAGAGTGAGTGGCAGTGACTGTCCTGTACATACCTGTCAATCATACACTGACACACAGTACCAGAGAGTGAGTGGCAGTGTCTGTTCTATACACACCTGTCAATCACACACTGACATACAGGACCAGAGAGTGAGTGAAAGTGTCTGTCCTATACACACCTGTCAATCACACACTGACTCAGGATACTAGAGAGTGAATGACAGTGTCTGTCCTATACACACATGTCAATCCTATACTGACACACAGTACAAGAGAGTGAGTGACAGTGTCTATCCTATACACACCTGTCAATCACAAACTGAAACACAGTACCATGGAGTGAGTGACAGTGTCTGTCGTGTACACACCTGTCAATCACATACTGACGCAGGATACTAGAGAGTGAATGACAGAGTCTGTCCTATACACACCTGTCAATCATACACTGACACACACTACCAGAGAGTGAGTGACGGTGAGTGTCCGATACACACCTGTCAATCACACACAGACACACAGTACCAGAGAGTGAGTGACAGTGTGTGTCCGATACACACCTGTCAATCCTACACTGACACACAGTACAAGAGAGTGAGTGACAGTGTCTGTCCTATTCACACCTGTCAATCACACACTGACACACAGTACCAGAGAGTGAGTGACATTGTCTGTCCTATGCACACTTATCAAACACACACTGATACACAGTACCAGAGAGTGACTGGCAGTGTCTATCCGATACACACCTGTCAATCGCACACTGATACACAGTACCAGTGAGTGAGTGACAATGTCTGTTCTATCCACACATGTCAATCCTACACTGACACACAGTACCAGAGAATGAGTGACAATGTCTGTCCCTATACACATCTGTCAATTACACATTGAAACACAGTTTCAGAGGAAAAGTGGCAGTATCTGTCCTATACACATCTGTCAATCACACACTGACACACAGTACCAGAGAGTGAGTGACAATGTCTGTCGTATACACACCTGTCAATCACACATTCACACACGGTACCAGAGAGTGAGTGACAGTGTTTGTCCTACACACTCCTGTCAATCACATACTGATACAATGTACCAGAGAGTGATTGACAGTGTCTGTCCAATACATGCCTGTCAATCACACACTGACACACAGTACCAGAGAGTGAGTGACAGTGTGTGTCCGATACACACCTGTCAATCCTACACTGACACACAGTACCAGAGAATGATTTACAGTGCCTGTTCTATCCACACCTGTTAAACCTACACTGACACACAGTACCAGAGAGTGAGTGACAGTGTCTGTCCTCTACACACCTGTCAATCACACAATGACACACAATACCAGAGAGTGAGTGACAGTGTGTTTCCGATACACACCTGTCAATCCTACACTGACACAGTACCAGAGAGTGAGTAAAAGTGTCGGTCCTATGCACACTTGTCAATCGCACACTGATACACAGTACCAGAGAGTGAGTGGCAGTGACTGTCCTGTATATATCTGTCAAGCATACACTGACACAGTACCAGAGAGTGAGTGGCAGTGTCTGTCCTATACAGACCTGTCAATCACACACTGACACACGGCACCAGAGTGTTAGTGACAGTGTCGACCATATACACACCTGTTAATCACACACTGACACACAGAACCAGAGAGTGAGTGAAAGTGTGTGTCCGATACACACTTGTCAATCCTATACTGACACACAGTACCAGAGAGTGAGTGACAGTGTCTGTCCTATACACACCTGTCAATCACACAGTGAAACACAGTACCTGAGAGTGAGTGACAATGTGTGTCCGATACACACCTGTCAATCGCACACCGACACACAATACCAGAGAGTGAGTGACAGTGTGTGTCCTATAAACACTTGTCAATCACACACTGACCCACAATATAAGAGAACAAGTGGCAGTGTCTGTTCTATACACACCTGTCAATCACATACTGTCACATAGTATCAGAGAACAAGTGGCAGTATATGTCCCATACACACCTGTCAATCACACACTGACACACAGTACCAGAGAGTGAGTGACAATGTCTGTCGTATCCACATCTGTCAATCACACATTCACACATGGTACCAGAGAGTGAGTGACAGTGTCTGTCCTATACACACCTCTCAATCACACACTGACACACATTACCAGAGAGTGAGTGACAGGGTCTGTCCTATACACAGCTGTCAAAGACACATTCACACACGGTACCAGAGAGTGAGTGACAGTGTTTGTCCTACACACTCCTGTCAATCACACACTGACACACAGTACCAGAGAGTGAGTGACAGTGTGTGTCCGATACACACCTGTCAATCCTACACTGACACACAGTACCAGAGAGTGAGTGACAGTGTCTGTTCTATCCACACCTGTTAAAGCTACACTGACACACAGTACCAGAGAGTGAGTGACAGTGTCTGTCCTATACGCACCTGTCAATCACACAATGACACACAATACCAGAGAGTGAGTGACAGTGTGTTTCCCATACACACCTGTAAATCCTATACTGACACAGTACCAGAGAGTGAGTAAAAGTGTCTGTCCTATGCACACTTGTCAATCGCACTCTGATACACAGTACCAGAGAGTGAGTGGCAGTGACTGTCCTGTATATACCTGTCAATCATACACTGACACACAGTACCAGAGAGTGAGTGGCAGTGTCTGTCCTATACAGACCTGTCAATCACACACTGACACACGGCACCAGAGTGTTAGTGACAGTGTCGACCATATACACACCTGTCAATCACACACTGACACACTGAACCAGAGAGTGAGTGCAAGTGTGTGTCCGATACACACCTGTCAATCCTACACTGACACACAATACCAGAGAATGAGTGACAGTGTCTGTTCTATCCACACCTGTCAATCACAAACTGACACAGGATACTATAGAATGAATGACAGTGTCTGTCCTATACACACTCGTCAATCACACACTGACACACAGTACCAGATAGTGAGTGGCAGTGTGTGTCATATACACACCTGTTAATCCTACACTGATAAACATGTACCAGAGAGTGAGTGACAGTGTGTGTCCGATACACATCTGTCAATCACACACTGACACACAGTACCAGAGAGTGAGTATCAGTGTCTGCCCTATACGCACATGACAATCACACACTGAGAAACAGTACCATAGAGTGAGTGACAGTGTGTGTCCGATACACACCTGTCAATCACACACTGACACACAGTACCAGAGAATGAGTTACAGTCTCTGCACTATACACACCTGTCAATCACACACTGACACACAGTACCCGAGTGTGAGTGACAGTGTCTGTGCTTTACACACCTGTCAATCACACACTGACACACAGTACCAGAGAGTGAGTGACAGTGTCTGTCCTATGCACACTTGTCTATCACACACTGATACACAGTACCAGAGAGTGAGTGGCAGTGTCTGACCTGTACATACCTGTCAATCATACACTGACACACAGTACCAGAGAGTGAGTGGTAGTGTCTGTCCTATATGACCTGTCAATCACACACTGACACACAGCACCAGCGATTCGTGACAGTGTCGACCCTATACACACCTGTCAATCACACACTGACACACAGGACCAGAGAGTGAGTGACAGTGTGTGTTTGATACACACCTTTCAATCCTAAACAGACACACAGTACCAGAGAGTGAGTGACAGTGTCTGTCCTGTACACACCTGTCAATCACATACTGACTCAGGAAACTAGAGAGTGAATGACAGTGCCTGTCGTATACACACCTGTCAGTCATACACTGACACACAGTACCAGAGAGTTAGTGACAGTGTCGACCCAATACACACCTGTCAATCACACACTGACACACAGGACCAGATAGTGAGTGGCAGTTTCTATCATATACACATCATTTAATCCTAAACTGATACACAGTACCAGAGAGTGAGTGACAGTGTGTGTCCGATACACACCTGTCAATCCTACACTGACAAACAGTACAAAAGAGTGAGTGACATTGTATGTCCTATGCACACTTGTCGATCACACACTGATACACAGTACCAGAGAGTGAGTGGCAGTGTCTGTCCGATACACACCTGTGAATCGCACACTGACACACAGTACCAGTGAGTGAGTGACAGTGTCTGTTTTATACACACATATCAATCCTGCACTGACACACAGTACCAGAGAGTGAGTGACAGTGTCTGTCCCTATACACATCTGTCAACTACACATTGAAACACAGTTTCAGAGAAAAAGTGGCAGGAACTGTCCTATACACACCTGTCAATCACACACTGACACACAGTACCAGAGAGTGAGTGACAATGTCTGTCGTATACACACCTGTCAATCACACATTCACACACGGTACCAGAGAGTGAGTGACAGTGTTTGTCCTACACACTCCTGTCAATCACACACTGATACACTGTACCAGAGAGTGAGTGACAGTGTCTGTCCAATATATGCCTGTCAATCACACACTGACACACCGGACCAGAGAGTGAGTGACAGTGTGTGTCCGATACACACCTGTCAATCCTACACTGACACACAATACCAGAGAGTGAGTGACAGTGTCTGTTCTATCCACACCTGTCAATCACAAACTGACACAGGATACTATAGAATGAATGACAGTGTCTGTCCTATACACACTCGTCAATCACACACTGACACACAGTACCAGATAGTGAGTGGCAGTGTGTGTCATATACACACCTGTTAAGCCTACACTGATAAACATGTACCAGAGAGTGAGTGACAGTGTGTGTCTGATACACACCTGTCAATCACACACTGACACACAGTACCAGAGAGTGACTATCAGTGTCTACACTATACACACATGACAATCACACACTGAGAAACAGGACCAGAGAGTGAGTGACAGTGTGTGTCCGATACACACCTGTCAATCACACACTGACACACAGGACCAGATAGTGAGTGGCAGTGTGTGCCTGATACACACCTGTCAATCACACACTGACACACAGCACCCGAGTGTGAGTGACAGTGTCTGTGCGATACACACCTGTCAATCACACACATAGTACCAGAGCGTGAGTGACAGTGTGTGTCCGATACACACCTGTCAAACCTACACTGACACACAGTACCAGCGAGTTCGTGACAGTGTCGACCCTATACACACCTGTCAATCACACACTGACACACAAGACCAGAGAGTGAGTGACAGTGTGTGTCTGATACACACCTGTCAATCCTACACTGATACACAGTACCAGAGAGTGAGTGACAGTGTCTGTCCTGTACACACCTGTCAATCACATACTGACTCAGGATACTAGAGAGTGAATGACAGTGCCTGTCTTATACACACCTGTCAATCATACACTGACACACAGTACCAGAGAGTTAGTGACAGTGTCGACCCGATACACACCTGTCAATCACACACTGACACACAGGACCAGATAGTGAGTGGCAGTGTCTATCATATACACATCTGTTAATCCTACACTGATACACAGTACCAGAGAGTGAGTGACAGTGTGTGTCCGATACACACCTGTCAATCCTACACTGACACACAGTACAAGAGAGTGAGTGACAGTGTCTGTCCTATACACACCTGTCAATCACACACTGACACACATTACCAGAGAGTGAGTGACATTGTCTGTCCTATGCACACTTGTCAAACACACACTGATACACAGTACCAGAGAGTGACTGGCAGTGTCTGTCCGATACACACCTGTCAATCGCACACTGATACACAGTACCAGTGAGTGAGTGACTGTGTCTGTTCTATCCACACATGTCAATCCTACACTGACACACAGTACCAGAGAGTGAGTGACAGTGTCTGTCCCTATACACATCTGTCAATTACACATTGAAACACAGTTTCAGAGAAAAAGTGGCAGTATCTGGCCTATACACATCTGTCAATCACACACTGACACACAGTACCAGAAAGTGAGTGACAATGTCTGTCGTATACACACCTGTCAATCACACATTCACACACGGTACCAGAGAGTGAGTGACAGTGTTTGTCCTACACACTCCTGTCAATCACACACTGATACAATGTACCAGAGAGTGACTGACAGTGTCTGTCCAATACATGCCTGTCAATCACACACTGACACACAGTACCAGAGAGTGAGTGACAGTGTGTGTCCGATACACACCTGTCAATCCTACACTGACACACAGTACCAGAGAGTGAGTGACAGTGTCTGTTCTATCCACACCTGTTAAACCTACAATGACACACAGTACCAGAGAGTGAGTGACAGTGTCTGTCCTATACACACCTGTCAATCACACAATGACACACAATACCAGAGAGTGAGTGACAGTGTGTTTCCGATACACACCTGTCAATCCTACACTGACATCGTACCAGAGAGTGAGTAAAAGTGTCGGTCCTATCCACACTTGTCAATCGCACACTGATACACAGTACCAGAGAGTGAGTGGCAGTTACTGTCCTGTATATACCTGTCAAGCATACACTGACACACAGTACCAGAGAGTGAGTGGCAGTGTCTGTCCTATACAGACCTGTCAATCACACACTGACTCACGGCACCAGAGTGTTAGTGACAGTGTCGACCATATACACACCTGTCAATCACACACTGACACACAGAACCAGAGAGTGAGTGAAAGTGTGTGTCCGATACACACCTGTCAATCCTATACTGACACACAGTACCAGTGAGTGAGTGACAGTGTCTGTCCTATACACACCTGTCAAACACACAGTGAAACACAGTACCTGAGAGTGAGTGACAGTGTGTGTCCGATACACACCTGTCAATCGCACACCGACACACAATACCAGAGAGTGAGTGACAGTGTGTGTCCGATACACACCTGTCTATCCTACACTGACACACAGTACCGGAGAGTGAGTGACAGTGTCTGTCCTATAAACACTTGTCAATCACACACTGACCCACAATATAAGAGAACAAGTGGCAGTGTCTGTTCTATACACACCTGTCAATCACATGCTGTCACATAGTATCAGAGAACAAGTGGCAGTATCTGTCCTCTACACACCTGTCAATCACACACTGACACACAGTACCAGAGAGTGAGTGAGAATGTCTGTCGTATCCACATCTGTCAATCACACATTCACACATGGTACCAGAGAGTGAGTGACAGTGTCTGTCCTATACACACCTCTCAATCACACACAGACACACATTACCAGAGAGTGAGTGACAGGGTCTGTCCTATACACAGCTGTCATTCACACACTGACACACAGTACCAGAGAGTGAGTGGCAGTGTATGTCTTTTATGCACCTGTCAATCACACACTGGCACACAGCACCAGAGAGTTAGTGACAGTGTCGACCCTATACACACCTGTCAATCACACACTGACACACAGGACCAGAGAGTGAGTGACAGAGTGTGTCCGATACACACCTGTCAATCCGACACTGACAGACAGAACCAGAGAGTGAGGGACAGTATCTGTCCTGTACACACCTGTAAAACACATACTGACTCAGGATACTAGAGAGTGAGTGGCAGTGTCTGTCATATGCGCTCCTGTTAATCCTACACTGATACACAGAACCAGAGAGTGAGTGACAGTGTGTGTCCGATACACACCTGTCAAGCACACACTGACACACAGTACCAGAGAGTGAGTGACTGTGTCTGCCCTATACACACATGACAATTACACACTGACACACAGTACCAGAGAGTGAGTGGCAGTGTCTGTTCTACACACACCTGTCACTCACATACTGACACACGATACCAGAGAGTGAGCGAAAGTGTCTGTGCAATACGCACCTGTCAATCACACACTGACACATAGTACCAGAGAGTGAGTGACAGTGTCTGTCCTATACACACCTGTCAATCACACACTGACATACAGTAGCAGAGAGTGAGTGACAGTGTCTGTCCTACACACAGCTGTCAATCACACACTGACACATAGTACCAGAGAGTGAGTGACAGTGTCTGTCCTGTACATGCCTGTCAATCTTACACTGACACACAGAATCAGAGAGTGAGTGGCAGTGTCTGTCCAATACAGACCTGTCAATCACACACTAACACACAGCAGCAGACACATAGTGACAGTGTCTACCCTCGACTCACCTGTCAATCACACACTGACACACCGGACCAGAGAGTGAGTGACAGTGTGTGTCCGATACACACCTGTCAATCCTACACTGACACACAATACCAGAGAGTGAGTGACAGTGTCTGTTCTATCCACTCCTGTCAATCACAAACTGACACAGGATACTATAGAATGAATGACAGTGTCTGTCTTTTACACACTCGTCAATCACACACTGACACACAGTACCAGATAGTGAGTGGCAGTGTGTGTCATATACACACCTGTTAATCCGACACTGATAAACATGTACCAGAGAGTGAATGACAGTGTGTGTCCGATACATACCTGTCAATCACACACTGACACACAGTACCAGATAGTGAGTATCAGTGTCTGCCCTGTACACACATGACAATCACATACTGAGAAACAGTACCAGAGAGTGAGTGACAGTGTGTGTCCGATACACACCTGTCAATCACACACTGACACACAATACCAGAGAGTGAGTGACAGTGTGTGTCCGATACACACCTGTCAATGCTACACTGACACACAGTACAAAAGAGTGAGTGACAGTGTCTGTCCTATACACACCTGTCAATCACAGACTGACACACAGTACCAGAGAGTGAGTGACATTGTCTGTGCTATGCACACTTGTCAATCACACACTGATACACAGTACCAGAGAGTGAGTGGCAGTGTCTGTCCGATACACACCTGTCAATGCTACACTGACACACAGTACAAAAGAGTGAGTGACAGTGTGTGTCCTATACACACCTGTCAATCACAGACTGACACACAGTACCAGAGAGTGAGTGACATTGTCTGTGCTATGCACACTTGTCAATCACACACTGATACACAGTACCAGAGAGTGAGTGACAGTGTCTGTCCCTATACACATCTGTCAATTACACATTGAAACACAGTTTCAGAGAAAAAGTCGCAGGATCTGTCCTATACACACCTGTCAATCACACACTGACAGACAGTACCAGAGAGTGAGTGACAATGTCTGTCGTATACACACCTGTCAATCACACACTGATACACTGTACCAGAGAGTGAGTGACAGTGTCTGTCCAATACATGCCTGTCATTCACACACTGACACACCGGACCAGAAAGTGAGTGATAGTGTGTGTCCGATACACACCTGTCAATCCTACACTGACGCACAATACCAGAGAGTGATTGACAGTGTCTGTTCTATCCACACCTGTCAATCACAAACTGACACAGGATACTATAGAATGAATGACAGTGTCTGTCCTATACACACTCGTCAATCACACACTGACACACAGTACCAGATAGTGAGTGGCAGAATGTGTCATATACACACCTGTTAATCCTACACTGATAAACATGTACCAGAGAGTGAGTGACAGTGTGTGTCTGATACACACCTGTCAATCACACAATGACACACAGTACCAGAGAGTGAGTATCAGTGTCTGCCCTGTATAAACATGATAATCACACACTGAGAAACAGTACCAGAGAGTGAGTGACAGTGTGTGTCCGATACACACCTGTCAATCACACACTGACACACAGTACCAGAGAGTGAGTTACAGTCTCTGCACTATACACACCTGTCAATCACACACTGACACACAGTACCCGAGTGTGAGTGACAGTGTCTGTGCTATACACACCTGTCAATCACACACTGACACACAGTACCAGAGAGTGAGTGACAGTGTCTGTCCTGTTCACACTTGTCAATCACACACTGATACACAGTACCAGAGAGTGAGTAGCAGTGTCTGACCTGTACATACCTGTCAATCATACACTGACACACAGTACCAGAGAGTGAGTGGCAGTGTCTGTCCTATATGACCTGTCAATCACACACTGACACACAGCACCAGCGAGTTCGTGACAGTGTCGACCCTATACACACCTGTCAATCACACACTGACACACAGAACCAGAGAGTGAGTGACAGTGTGTGTCTGATACACACCTGTCAATCCTACACTGACACACAGTACCAGAGAGTGAGTGACAGTGTCTGTCCTGTACACACCTGTCAATCACATACTGACTCAGGATACTAGAGAGTGAATGACAGGCCTGTCGTATACACACCTGTCAATCATACACTGACACACAGTACCAGAGAGTTAGTGACAGTGTCGACCCAATACACACCTGTCAATCACACACTGATACACAGTACCAGAGAGTGAGTGACATTGTCTGTCCTATGCACACTTGTCAATCACACACTGATACACAGTACCAGAGAGTGAGTGGCAGTGTCTGTCCGATACACACCTGTCAATCGCACACTGACACACAGTACCAGTGAGTGAGTGACAGTGTCTGTTTTATCCACACATGTCAATCCTACACTGACACACAGTACCAGAGAGTGAGTGACAGTGTCTGCCTATACACATCTGTCAATTACACATTGAAACACAGTTTCAGAGAAAAAGTGGCAGGATCTGTCCTATACACACCTGTCAATCACACACTGACAGACAGTACCAGAGAGTGAGTGACAATGTCTGTCGTATACACACCTGTCAATCACACACTGTTACACTGTACCAGAGAGTGAGTGACAGTGTCTGTCCAATACATGCCTGTCAATCACACACTGACACACCGGACCAGAGAGTGAGTGACAGTGTGTGTCCGATACACACCTGTCAATCCTACACTGACACACAATATCAGATAGTGAGTGACAGTGTCTGTTCTATCCACACCTGTCAATCACAAACTGACACAGGATACTATAGAATGAATGACAGTGTCTGTCCTGTACACACTCGTCAATCACACACTGACACACAGTACCAGATAGTGAGTGGCAGTGTGTGTCATATACACCTGTTAATCCTACACTGATAAACATGTACCAGAAAGTGAGTGACAGTGTGTGTACGACACACACCTGTCAATCACACACTGACACACAGTACCAGAGAGTGACTATCAGTGTCTGCCCTATACACAGATGACAATCACACACTGAGAAACAGGACCAGAGAGTGAGTGACAGTGTGTGATGATACACACCTGTCAATCACACACTGACACACAGGACCAGAGAGTGAGTGGCAGTGTCTGTTCTATCCACTCATGTTAATCCTACACTGACACACAGTACCAGAGAGTGAATACAGTCTCTGCACTATAATCACCTGTCAATCACACACTGACACACAGTACCCGAGTGTGAGTAACAGTGTCTGTGCTATACACACCTGTCAATCACACACTGACACATAGTAACAGAGAGTGAGTGGCAGTGTCTGTCCTATACACACCTGTCAATCACACACTGACACACAGTACCAGAGAGCGAGTGACAGTGTCTGTCCTATGCACACTTGTCAATCACACACTGATACACAGTACCAGAGAGTGAGTGGCAGTGTCTGTCCTATATGACCTGTCAATCACACACTGACACACAGCACCAGCGAGTTCGTGACAGTGTCGACCCTATACACACCTGTCAATCACACACTGACACACAGGACCAGAGAGTGAGTGACAGTGTGTGTCTGATACACACATGTCAATCCTACACTGACACACAGTACCAGAGAGTGAGTGACAGTGTCTGTTCTGTACACACCTGTCAATCACATACTGACTCAGGATTCTAGAGAGTGATTGACAGTGCCTGTCATATACACACCTGTCAATCATACACTGACACACAGTACCAGAGAGTTAGTGACAGTGTCGACCCGATACACACTTGTCAATCACACACTGACACACAGGACCAGATAGTGACTGGCAGTGTCTATCATATATACATCTGTTAATCCTACACTGATACACAGTACCAGAGAGTGAGTAACAGTGTATGTTCTATCCACACATGTCAATCCTACACTGACACACAGTACCAGAGAGTGAGTGACAGTGTCTGTCCCTATACACATCTGTCAATTACAGATTGAAACACAGTTTCAGAGAAAAAGTGGCAGTATCTGTCCTATACAAATCTGTCAATCACACACTGACACACATTACCAGAGAGTGAGTGACAATGTCTGTCGTATACACACCTGTCAATCATATATTCACACACGGTACCAGAGAGTGAGTGACAGTGTTTGTCTTACACACTCCTGTCAATCACACACTGATACAATGTACCAGAGAGTGACTGACAGTGTCTGTCCAATACATGCCTGTCAATCACACACTGACACAACGGACCAGAGAGTGAGTGACAGTGTGTGTCCGATACACACCTGTCAATCCTACACTGACACACAATACCAGAGAGTGAGTGACAGTGTCTGTTCGATCCACACCTGTCAATCACAAACTGACACAGGATTCTATAGAATGAATTACAGTGTCTGTCCTATACACATTCGTCAATCACACACTGATAAACAGTACCAGATAGTGAGTGGGAGTGCATGTCATATACACACCTGTTAATCCTACACTGATAAACATGTACCAGAGAGTGAGTGACAGTGTGTGTCCGATGCACAACTGTCAATCACACACTGACACACAGTACCAGAGAGTGAGTATCAGTGTCTGCCCTATACACACATGACAATCACACACTGAGAAACAGTACCAGAGAGTGAGTGACAGTGTGTGCCCGATACACACCTGTCAATCACACACTGACACACAGTACCAGAGAGTGAGTGGCAGTGTGTGTCTGATACACACCTGTCAATCACACACTGACACACAGTACCAGAGAGTGAGTGACAGTGTCTGTTCTATCCACACCTGTTAATCCTACACTGACACACAGTACCAGAGAGTGATTACAGTCTCTGCACTATACACACCTGTCAATCACACACTGACACACAGTACCAGAGTGTGAGTGACAGTGTCTGTGCTATACACTCCTGTTAATCACACACGGACACACAGTACCAGAGAGTGAGTGACAGTGTGTGTCCGATACACATCTGTCAAATCTACACTGACACAGTGTACCAGAGAGTGAGTGTCAGTGTCTGTCCTATACACACCTGTCAATCACACACTGACACACAGTACCAGAGAGTGAGTGACAGTGTCTGTCCTATGCACACTTGTCAATCACACACTGATACACAGTACCAGAGAGTGAGTGGCAGTGTCTGACCTGTACATACCTGTCAATCATACACTGACACACAGTACCACAGAGTGAGGACAGTGTATGTCCGGTACACACCTGTCAATCACACACTGACACACAGTACCAGTGAGTGAGTGACAGTGTCTGTTCTATCCACACATGTCAATCCTACACTGACACACAGTACCAGAGAGTGAGTGACAGTGTCTGTACCTATACACATCTGTCAATTACACATTGAAACACAGTTTCAGAGAAAAAGTGGCAGTATCTGTCCCATACACACCTGTCAATCACACACTGACACACAGTACCAGAGAGTGAGTGACAATGTCTG
The DNA here is from genome assembly GCF_044704955.1 of Pristiophorus japonicus. Taxonomy (NCBI): domain Eukaryota; kingdom Metazoa; phylum Chordata; class Chondrichthyes; family Pristiophoridae; genus Pristiophorus; species Pristiophorus japonicus. The sequence goes on from NW_027250649.1 coordinate 1,127,014, forward strand.
TCGTATACACACCTGTTAATCACACATTCACACACGGTACCAGAGAGTGAGTGACAGTGTTTGTCTTACACACTCCTGTCAATCACACACTGATACACTGTACCAGAGAGTGAGTGACAGTGTCTGTCCAATACATGCCTGTCAATCACACACTGACAGACAGTACCAGAGAGTGAGTGGCAGTGTCTGTTCTTTACACACCTGTCAATCACACACTGACACACAGTACCATAAAGTGAGTGGCGGTGTCTGTTCTATACACACCTGTCAATCACACACTGACACACATTGCCAGAGAACAAGTGGCAGTGTCTGTCCTATACACACCTGTTAATCCTACACTGACACACAGCACCAGAAAGTTAGTGACAGTGGCTGCCAGAGACACACCTGTCAATCACACACTGACACACAGTACCAGAGAGTGATTGACAGTGTCTGTCCGGTACACACCTGTCAATCACACACTGACACACAGTACCAGAGAGTGAGTGACAGTGTGTGTCCGATACACACCTGTCAATCGTACACTGACACACAGTACCAGAAAGTGAGTGACAGTGTCTGACCTATCCACACTTGAAAATCGCACACTGACCCACAATATCAGAGAACAAGTGGCAGTGTCTGTTCTATACACACATGTCAATCACACACTGACACACAGTATCAGAGAACAAGTGGCAGTGTCTGTCCTATACACACCTGTCAATCACACACTGACACACTGTACCAGAGAGTGAGTGACAATGTCTGTCATATACACACTTGAAAATCACACACTGACCCACAATATCAGAGAACAAGTGTCAGTGTCTGTTCTACACACACATGTCAATCACACACTGACACACAGTATCAGAGAACAAGTGGCAGTATCAGTCCTATACACACATCTGTCAATCACACACTGACACACTGTACCAGAGAGTGAGTGACAATGTCTGTCGTATCCACATCTGTCAATCACACATTCATACATGGTACCAGAGAGTGAGTGACAGTGTCTGTCCTTTAAACAGCTGATATTCACACACTGACACAGAGTACCAGAGAGTGAGTGGCAGTGTCTGTCCTATACATACCAGTCAATCACACACTGACACACAGTACCAGAGAGTGAGTAAAAGTGTCTGTCCTATGCACACCTGTCAATCACACACTGAAACACAGTACCAGAGAGTGAGTGACAGTCTGTTTCCCATACACACCTGTCAATCCTACACTGACACACAATACCAGAGAGTGAGTGACAGTGTCTGTTCGATCCACACCTGTCAATCACAAACTGACACAGGATACTATAGAATGAATGACAGTGTCTGTCCTATACACACTCGTCAATCACACACTGACAAACAGTACCAGATAGTGAGTGGGAGTGTGTGTCATATACACACCTGTTAATCCTACAGCGATAAACATGTACCAGAGAGTGAGTGGCAGTGTGTGTCCGATACACATCTGTCAATCACACACTGACACACAGTACCAGAGAGTGAGTATCAGTGTCTGCCCTATACACACATGACAATCACACACTGAGAAACAGTACCAGAGAGTGAGTGACAGTGTGTGTCCGATACACACCTGTCAATCACACACTGACACACAGTACCAGAGAGTGAGTGGCAGTGTGTGTCTGATACACACCTGTCAATCCTACACTGACACACAGTACCAGAGAGTGAGTGACAGTGTCTGTTCTATCCACACCTGTTAATCCTACACTGACACACAGTATCAGAGAGTGATTACAGTCTCTGCACTATACACACCTGTCAATCACACACTGACACACAGTACCCGAGTGTGAGTGACAGTGTCTGTGCTATACACTCCTGTTAATCACACACTGACACACAGTACCAGAGAGTGATTGACAGTGTGTGTCCGATACACACCTGTCAAACCTAGACTGACACAGAGTACCAGAGAGTGAGTGACAGTGTCTGTCCTATACACACCTGTCAATCACACACTGACACACAGTACCAGAGAGTGAGTGACAGTGTCTGACCTGTACATACCTGTCAATCATACACTGACACACAGTACCAGAGAGTGAGGACAGTGTCTGTCCGGTACACACCTGTCAATCACACACTGACACACAGTACCATTGAGTGAGTGACAGTGTCTGTTCTATCCACACATGTCAATCCTACACTGACACACAGTACCAGAGAGTGAGTGACAGTGTCTGTACCTATACACATCTGTCAATTACACATTGAAACACAGTTTCAGAGAAAAGGTGGCAGTACCTGTCCCATACACACCTGTCAATCACACACTGACACACAGTACCAGAGAGTGAGTGACAATGTCTGTCGTATACACACCTGTCAATCACACATTCACACACGGTACCAGAGAGTGAGTGACAGTGTTTGTCCTACACACTCCTGTCAATCACACACTGATACACTGTACCAGAGAGTGAGTGATAGTGTCTGTCCAATACATGCCTGTCAATCACACACTGACACACAGTACCAGAGAGTGAGTGGCAGTGTCTGTTCTTTACACACCTGTCAATCACACACTGACACACAGTACCATAAAGTGAGTGGCGGTGTCTGTTCTATACACACCTGTCAATCGCACGCTGACACACATTGCCAGAGAACAAGTGGCAGTGTCTGTCCTATACACACCTGTTAATCCTACACTGACACACAGCACCGGAAAGTTCGTGACAGTGTCTGTCCGGTACACACCTGTCAATCACACACTGACACAATACCAGAGAGTGAGTATAAGTGTCTGTCCTATGCACACCTGTCAATCACACACTGAAACACAGTACCAGAGAGTGAGTGACAGTGTGTGTCTGATACACACCTGTCAATCCTACACTGACACACAGTACCAGAGAGTGAGTGACAGTGTCTGTCCGAGACACACTTGAAAATCACACACTGACCCACAATATCAGAGAACAAGTGGCAGTGTCTGTTCTATACGCACCTGTCAATCACACACTGACACACAGTATCAGAGAACAAGTGGCAGTATCTGTCCTATACACACCTGTCAATCACACACTGACACACTGTACCAGAGAGTGAGTGACAATGTCTGTCGTACACACACTTGAAAATCACACACTGACCCACAATATCAGAGAACAAGTGGCAGTGTCTGTTCGAAACACACATGTCAATCACACACTGACACACAGTACCAGAGAGTGAGTGACAGTGTCTGTTCTATCCACACCTGTTAATCCTACACTGACACACAGTACCAGAGAGTGATTACAGTCTCTGCACTATACACACCTGTCAATCACACACTGACACACAGTACCAGAGTGTGAGTGACAGTGTCTGTGCTATACACTCCTGTTAATCACACACGGACACACAGTACCAGAGAGTGAGTGACAGTGTGTGTCCGATACACACCTGTCAAATCTACACTGACACAGTGTACCAGAGAGTGAGTGTCAGTGTCTGTCCTATACACACCTGTCAATCACACACTGACACACAGTACCAGAGAGTGAGTGACAGTGTCTGTCCTATGCACACTTGTCAATCACACACTGATACACAGTACCAGAGAGTGAGTGGCAGTGTCTGACCTGTACATACCTGTCAATCATACACTGACACACAGTACCACAGAGTGAGGACAGTGTATGTCCGGTACACACCTGTCAATCACACACTGACACACAGTACCAGTGAGTGAGTGACAGTGTCTGTTCTATCCACACATGTCAATCCTACACTGACACACAGTACCAGAGAGTGAGTGACAGTGTCTGTACCTATACACATCTGTCAATTACACATTGAAACACAGTTTCAGAGAAAAAGTGGCAGTATCTGTCCCATACACACCTGTCAATCACACACTGACACACAGTACCAGAGAGTGAGTGACAATGTCTGTCGTATACACACCTGTTAATCACACATTCACACACGGTACCAGAGAGTGAGTGACAGTGTTTGTCTTACACACTCCTGTCAATCACACACTGATACACTGTACCAGAGAGTGAGTGACAGTGTCTGTCCAATACATGCCTGTCAATCACACACTGACAGACAGTACCAGAGAGTGAGTGGCAGTGTCTGTTCTTTACACACCTGTCAATCACACACTGACACACAGTACCATAAAGTGAGTGGCGGTGTCTGTTCTATACACACCTGTCAATCACACACTGACACACATTGCCAGAGAACAAGTGGCAGTGTCTGTCCTATACACACCTGTTAATCCTACACTGACACACAGCACCAGAAAGTTAGTGACAGTGGCTGCCAGAGACACACCTGTCAATCACACACTGACACACAGTACCAGAGAGTGATTGACAGTGTCTGTCCGGTACACACCTGTCAATCACACACTGACACACAGTACCAGAGAGTGAGTGACAGTGTGTGTCCGATACACACCTGTCAATCGTACACTGACACACAGTACCAGAAAGTGAGTGACAGTGTCTGACCTATCCACACTTGAAAATCGCACACTGACCCACAATATCAGAGAACAAGTGGCAGTGTCTGTTCTATACACACATGTCAATCACACACTGACACACAGTATCAGAGAACAAGTGGCAGTGTCTGTCCTATACACACCTGTCAATCACACACTGACACACTGTACCAGAGAGTGAGTGACAATGTCTGTCATATACACACTTGAAAATCACACACTGACCCACAATATCAGAGAACAAGTGTCAGTGTCTGTTCTACACACACATGTCAATCACACACTGACACACAGTATCAGAGAACAAGTGGCAGTATCAGTCCTATACACACATCTGTCAATCACACACTGACACACTGTACCAGAGAGTGAGTGACAATGTCTGTCGTATCCACATCTGTCAATCACACATTCATACATGGTACCAGAGAGTGAGTGACAGTGTCTGTCCTTTAAACAGCTGATATTCACACATCTGTCAATCACACACTGACACACTGTACCAGAGAGTGAGTGACAATGTCTGTCGTATCCACATCTGTCAATCACACATTCATACATGGTACCAGAGAGTGAGTGGCAGTGTCTGTCCTATACATACCAGTCAATCACACACTGACACACAGTACCAGAGAGTGAGTAAAAGTGTCTGTCCTATGCACACCTGTCAATCACACACTGAAACACAGTACCAGAGAGTGAGTGACAGTCTGTTTCCCATACACACCTGTCAATCCTACACTGACACACAATACCAGAGAGTGAGTGACAGTGTCTGTTCGATCCACACCTGTCAATCACAAACTGACACAGGATACTATAGAATGAATGACAGTGTCTGTCCTATACACACTCGTCAATCACACACTGACAAACAGTACCAGATAGTGAGTGGGAGTGTGTGTCATATACACACCTGTTAATCCTACAGCGATAAACATGTACCAGAGAGTGAGTGGCAGTGTGTGTCCGATACACATCTGTCAATCACACACTGACACACAGTACCAGAGAGTGAGTATCAGTGTCTGCCCTATACACACATGACAATCACACACTGAGAAACAGTACCAGAGAGTGAGTGACAGTGTGTGTCCGATACACACCTGTCAATCACACACTGACACACAGTACCAGAGAGTGAGTGGCAGTGTGTGTCTGATACACACCTGTCAATCCTACACTGACACACAGTACCAGAGAGTGAGTGACAGTGTCTGTTCTATCCACACCTGTTAATCCTACACTGACACACAGTATCAGAGAGTGATTACAGTCTCTGCACTATACACACCTGTCAATCACACACTGACACACAGTACCCGAGTGTGAGTGACAGTGTCTGTGCTATACACTCCTGTTAATCACACACTGACACACAGTACCAGAGAGTGATTGACAGTGTGTGTCCGATACACACCTGTCAAACCTAGACTGACACAGAGTACCAGAGAGTGAGTGACAGTGTCTGTCCTATACACACCTGTCAATCACACACTGACACACAGTACCAGAGAGTGAGTGACAGTGTCTGACCTGTACATACCTGTCAATCATACACTGACACACAGTACCAGAGAGTGAGGACAGTGTCTGTCCGGTACACACCTGTCAATCACACACTGACACACAGTACCATTGAGTGAGTGACAGTGTCTGTTCTATCCACACATGTCAATCCTACACTGACACACAGTACCAGAGAGTGAGTGACAGTGTCTGTACCTATACACATCTGTCAATTACACATTGAAACACAGTTTCAGAGAAAAGGTGGCAGTACCTGTCCCATACACACCTGTCAATCACACACTGACACACAGTACCAGAGAGTGAGTGACAATGTCTGTCGTATACACACCTGTCAATCACACATTCACACACGGTACCAGAGAGTGAGTGACAGTGTTTGTCCTACACACTCCTGTCAATCACACACTGATACACTGTACCAGAGAGTGAGTGATAGTGTCTGTCCAATACATGCCTGTCAATCACACACTGACACACAGTACCAGAGAGTGAGTGGCAGTGTCTGTTCTTTACACACCTGTCAATCACACACTGACACACAGTACCATAAAGTGAGTGGCGGTGTCTGTTCTATACACACCTGTCAATCGCACGCTGACACACATTGCCAGAGAACAAGTGGCAGTGTCTGTCCTATACACACCTGTTAATCCTACACTGACACACAGCACCGGAAAGTTCGTGACAGTGTCTGTCCGGTACACACCTGTCAATCACACACTGACACAATACCAGAGAGTGAGTATAAGTGTCTGTCCTATGCACACCTGTCAATCACACACTGAAACACAGTACCAGAGAGTGAGTGACAGTGTGTGTCTGATACACACCTGTCAATCCTACACTGACACACAGTACCAGAGAGTGAGTGACAGTGTCTGTCCGAGACACACTTGAAAATCACACACTGACCCACAATATCAGAGAACAAGTGGCAGTGTCTGTTCTATACGCACCTGTCAATCACACACTGACACACAGTATCAGAGAACAAGTGGCAGTATCTGTCCTATACACACCTGTCAATCACACACTGACACACTGTACCAGAGAGTGAGTGACAATGTCTGTCGTACACACACTTGAAAATCACACACTGACCCACAATATCAGAGAACAAGTGGCAGTGTCTGTTCGAAACACACATGTCAATCACACACTGACACACAGTATCAGAGAACAAGTGGCAGTATCTGTCCTATACACACATCTGTCAATCACACACTGACACACTGTACCTGAGAGTGAGTGACAATGTCTGTCGTATCCACATCTGTCAATCACACATTCACACATGGTACCAGAGAGTGAGTGACAGTGTCTGTCCTATACACACCTCTCAATCACACACTGATACACATTACCAGAGAGTGAGTGACAGTGTCTGTCCTTTACACAGCTGTCATTCACACACTGACACAGAGTACCAGAGAGTGAGTGACAGTGTATGTCTTGTACATACCTGTCAATCATACACTGACACACAGTACCAGAGAGTGAGTGGCAGTGTCTGTCCTATACATACCAGTCAATCACACACTGACACACAGTACCAGAGAGTGAGTAAAAGTGTCTGTCCTATGCACACCTGTCAATCACACACTGAAACACAGTACCAGAGAGTGAGTGACAGTGTGTGTCCCATACACACCTGTCAATCCTACACTGACACACAGTACCAGAGAGTGAGTGACAGTGTCTGTCCTATACACACTTGAAAATCACACACTGACCCACAATATCAGAGAACAAGTGGCAGTGTCTGTTCTATACACACCTGTCAATCACACACTGACACACAGTATCAGAGAACAAGTGGCAGTATCTGTCCTATACACACCTCTCAATCACACACTGACGCACATTACCAGAGAGTGAGTGACAGTGTCTGTCCTATACACAGCTGTCATTCACACACTGACACAGAGTACCAGAGAGTGAGTGATAGTGTATATCTTGTACATACCTGTCAATCATACACTGACACACAGTACCAGTGAGTGAGTGGCAGTGTCTGTCCTATACATACCTGTCAATCACACACTGGCACACAGCACCAGAGAGTGAGTGACAGTATCTGTCCTTTACACACCTGTAAAACACATACTGACTCAGGATACTAGAGAGTGAATGGCAGTGCCTGTCGTATACACACCTGTCAATAATACACTGGCACACAGCACCAGAGAGTTAGTGACAGTGTCGACCCGATACACACCTGTCAATCACACAGTGACACTCAGTACAAGAGAGTGAGTGACAATGTCTGTCCCTATACACATCTGTCAATTACACATTGAAACACAGTTTCAGAGAACAAGTGGCAGTATCTGTCCTATACACACCTGTCAATCACACACTGACACACAGTACCAGAGAGTGAGTGACAATGTCTGTCGTATACACACCTGTCAATCACACATTCACACACGGTACCAGAGAGTGAGTATAAGTGTCTGTCCTATGCACACCTGTCAATCACAAACTGAAACACAGTACCAGAGAGTGAGTGACAGTGTGTGTCGATACACACCTGTCAATCCTACACTGACAAACAGTACCAGAGAGTGAGTGACAGTGTCTGTCCTATACACACTTGAAAATCACACACTGACCCACAATATCAGAGAACAAGTGGCAGTGTCTGTTCTATACACACATGTCAATCACACACTGACACACAGTATCAGAGAACAAGTGGCAGTATCTGTCCTATACACACCTGTCAATCACACACTGACACACTGTACCAGAGAGCGAGTGACAATGTCTGTCGTATATACACTTGAAAATCACACACTGACCCACAATATCAGAGAACAAGTGGCAGTATCTGTTCTATACACACATGTCAATCACACACTGACACACAGTATCAGAGAACATGTGGCAGTATCTGTCCTATACACACCTGTCAATCACACACTGACACACTGTACCAGAGAGTGAGTGACAATGCCTGTCTTATCCACATCTGTCAATCACACATTCACACATGGTACCAGAGAGTGAGTGACAGTGTCTGTCCTATACACACCTCTCAATCACACACTGACACACATTACCAGAGAGTGAGTGACAGTGTCTGTCCTTTACACAGCTGTCATTCACACACTGACACAGAGTACCAGAGAGTGAGTGACAGTGTATGTCTTGTACATACCTGTCAATCATACACTGACACACAGTACCAGAGAGTGAGTGGCAGTGTCTGTCCTATACATACCAGTCAATCACACACTGACACACAGTACCAGAGAGTGAGTAAAAGTGTCTGTCCTATGCACACCTGTCAATCACACACTGAAACACAGTACCAGAGAGTGAGTGACAGTGTGTGTCCCATACGCACCTGTCAATCCTACACTGACACACAGTACCAGAGAGTGAGTGACAGTGTCTGTCCTATACACACTTGAAAATCACACACTGACCCACAATATCAGAGAACAAGTGGCAGTGTCTGCTCTATACGCACCTGTCAATCACACACTGACACACAGTATCAGAGAACAAGTGGCAGTATCTGTCCTATAAACACCTGTCAATCACACACTGACACACTGTACCAGAGAGTGAGTGACAATGTCTGTCGTATCCACATCTGTCAATCATACATTCACACATGGTACCAGAGAGTGAGTGAAAGTGTCTGTCCTATACACCCCTCTCAATCACACACTGACACACATTACCAGAGAGTGAGTGACAGTGTCTGTCCTATACACAGCTGTCATTCACACACTGACACACAGTACCAGAGAGTGAGTGGCAGTGTCTGTCCTATACATACCTGTCAATCACACACTGGCACACAGCACCAGAGAGTTAGTGACAGTGTCGACCCTATACACACCTGTCAATCCTACACTGACAGACAGTACCAGAGAGTGAGTGACAGTATCTGTCCTTTACACACCTGTAAAACACATACTGGATCAGGATACTAGAGAGTGAATGACAGTGCCTGTCTTATACACACCTGTCAATAATACACTGACACACAGTACCAGAGAGTTAGTGACAGTGTCGACCCGATACACACCTGTCAATCACACACTGACACACAGTACAAGAGAGTGAGTGACAATGTCTGTCCCTATACACATCTGACAATTACACATTGAAACACAGTTCAGAGAACAAGTGGCAGTATCTGTCCTACACACACCTGTCAATCACACACTGACACACAGTACCAGAGAGTGAGTGACAATGTCTGTCGTATACACACCTGTCAATCACACATTCACACACGGTACCAGAGAGTGAGTGCCAGTGTTTGACCTACACACTCCTGTCAATCACACACTGATACACTGTACCAGAGAGTGAGTGACAGTGTCTGTCGAATACATGCCTGTCAATCACACACTGACACACAGTACCAGAGACTGAGTGGCAGTGTCTATCCTTTACACACCTGTCAATCACACACTGACACACAGTACCATAAAATGAGTGGCAGTGTCTGTTCTATACACACCTGTCAATCACACACTGACACACATTGCCAGAGAACAAGTGGCAGTGTCTGTCCTATACACACCTGTTAATCCTACACTGTCATACAGCACCAGAAAGTTAGTGACAGTGTCTGCCAGAGACACACCTGTCAATCACACACTGACACACAGTACCAGAGAGTGAGTATAAGTGTCTGTCCTATGCACACCTGTCAATCACACACTGAAACACAGTACCAGAGAGTGAGTGATAGTGTGTTTCCGATACACACCTGTCAATCCTACACTGACAAACAGTACCAGAGAGTGAGTGACAGTGTCTGTCCTATACACATTTGAAAATCACACACTGACCCACAATATCAGAGAACAAGTGGCAGTGTCTGTTCAATACGCACCTGGCAATCACACACTGACACACAGTATCAGAGAACAAGTGGCAGTGTCTGTCCTATACACACCTCTCAATCACACACTGACGCACATTACCAGAGAGTGAGTGACAGTGTCTGTCCTATACACAGCTGTCATTCACACACTGACACAGAGTACCAGAGAGTGAGTGACAGTGTATGTCTTGTACATACCTGTCAATCATACACTGACACACAGTCCCAGAGAGTGAGTGGCAGTGTCTGTCCTATACATACCTGTCAATCACACACTGGCACACAGCACCCAGAGAGTTAGTGACAGTGTCGACCATATACACACCTGTCAATCCTACACTGACAGACAGTACCAGAGAGTGAGTGACAGTATCTGTCCTTTACACACCTGTAAAACACATACTGACACAGGATACTAGAGAGTGAATGACAGTGCCTGTCGTATTCACACCTGTCAATCATACACTGACACACAGTATCAGAGAGTTAGTGACAGTGTCGACCCGATACACACCTGTCAATCACACACTGACACACAGGACCAGATAGTGAGTGGCAGTGTCTATCATATACACATCTGTTAATCCTACACTGATACACAGTACCAGAGAGTGAGTGCCAGTGTGTGTCCGATACACACCTGTCAATCCTACACTGACACACAGTACAAGAGAGTGAGTGACAATGTCTCTCCCTATACACATCTGCAAATTACACATTGAAACACAGTTTCAGAGAACAAGTGGCAGTATCTGTCCTATACACACCTGTCAATCACACACTGACACACGGTACCAGAGAGTGAGTGCCTGTGTTTGCACTACACACTCCTGTCAATCACACACTGATACACTGTACCAGAGAGTGAGTGACAGTGTCTGTCCAATACATGCCTGTCAATCACACACTGACACACAGTACCAGAGAGTGAGTGGCAGTGTCTATCCTTTACACACCTGTCAATCACACACTGACACACAGTACCATAAAATGAGTGGCAGTGTCTGTTCTATAAACACCTGTCAATCACACACTGACACACATTGCCAGAGAATAAGTGGCAGTGTCTGTCCTATACACACCTGTTAATCCTACACTGACACACAGCACCAGAAAGTTAGTGATAGTGTCTGCCCGAGACACACCTGTCAATCATACACTGACACACAGTACCAGAGAGTGATTGACAGTGTCTGTCCTGTAAACACCTGTCAATCACACACTGACACACAGTACCAGAGAGTGAGTAAAAGTGTCTGTCCTATTCACACCTGTCAATCACACACTGAAACACAGTACCAGAGAGTGAGTGACAGTGTGTGTCCGATACACACCTGTCAATCCTACACTGACACACAGCACCAGAGAGTGAATGACAGTGTCTGTCCTATACACACTTGAAAATCACACACTGACCCACAATATCAGAGATCAAGTGGCAGTGTCTGTTCTTTACACACCTGTCAATCATACACTGACACATAGTATCAGAAAACAAGTGGCAGTATCTGTCCTTTACACACCTGTCAATCACACACTGACACACAGTACCAGAGAGTGAGTGACAATGTCTGTCGCATACACACTTGAAAATCACACACTGACCCACAATATCAGAGAACAAGTGGCAGTGTCTGTTCTATACAGACATGTCAATCACACACTGACACACAGTATCAGAGAACAAGTGGCAGTATCTGTCCTATACACACCTGTCAATCACACACTTACACACTGTAGCAGAGAGTGAGTGACAATGTCTGTCGTATCCACATCTGTCAATCACACATTGACACATGGTACCAGAGAGTGAGTGACAGTGTCTGTCCTATACACAACTCTCAATCACACACTGACACACATTACCAGAGAGTGAGTGACAGTGTCTGTCCTATACACAGCTGTCATTCACACACTGACACAGAGTACCAGAGAGTGAGTGACAGTGTATGTCTTGTACATACCTGTCAATCATACACTGACACACAGTACCAGAGAGTGAGTGGCAGTGTCTGTCCTATACATACCTGTCAATCACACACTGGCACACAGCACCAGAGAGTTAGTGACAGTGTCGACCCTATACACACCTGTCAATCACACACTGGCACACAGCACCAGAGAGTTAGTGACAGTGTCGACCCTATACACACCTGTCAATCCTACACTGACAGACAGTACCAGAGAGTGAGTGACAGTATCTGTCCTTTACACACCTGTAAAACACATACTGACTCAGGATACTAAAGAGTGAATGACAGTGCCTGTCGTATACACACCTGTCAATCATACACTGACACACAGTACCAGAGAGTTAGTGACAGTGTCGACCCGATACACACCTGTCAATCACACACTGACACACAGGACCAGATAGTGAGTGGCAGTGTCTATCATATACACATCTGTCAATCCTACACTGACACACAGTACAAGAGAGTGAGTGACAATGTCTCTCCCTATACACATCTGTCAATTACACATTGAAACACAGTTGCAGAGAACAAGTGGCAGTATCTGTCCTATACACATCTGTCAATCACACACTGACACACAGTACCAGAGAGTGAGTGACAATGTCTGTCGTGTACACACCTGTCAATCACACATTCACACACGGTACCAGAGAGTGAGTGGCAGTGTCTATCCTTTACACACCTGTCAATCACACACTGACACACAGTACCATAAAATGAGTGGCAGTGTCTGTTCTATAAACACCTGTCAATCACACACTGACACACATTGCCAGAGAACAAGTGGCAGTGTCTGTCCTATACACACCTGTTAATCCTACACTGACACACAGCACCAGAAAGTTAGTGATAGTGTCTGCCCGAGACACACCTGTCAATCATACACTGACCCACAGTACCAGAGAGTGATTGACAGTGTCTGTCCTGTTCACACCTGTCAATCACACCCTGACACACAGTACCAGAGAGTGAGTAAAAGTGTCTGTCCTATGCACACCTGTCAATCACACACTGAAACACAGTACCAGAGAGTGAGTGACAGTGTGTGTCCGATACACACATGTCAATCCTACACTGACACACAGTACCAGAGAGTGAGTGACAGTGTCTGTCCTATACACACTTGAAAATCACACACTGACCCACAATATCAGAGAACAAGTGGCAGTGTCTGTTCTATACAGACATGTCAATCACACACTGACACACAGTATCAGAGAACAAGTGGCAGTATCTGTCCTATACACACCTGTCAATCACGCACTTACACACTGTAGCAGAGAGTGAGTGACAATGTCTGTCGTATCCACATCTGTCAATCACACATTGACACATGGTACCAGAGAGTGAGTGACAGTGTCTGTCCTATACACACCTCTCAATCACACACTGACACACATTACCAGAGAGTGAGTGACAGTGTCTGTCCTATACACACCTCTCAATCACACACTGACACACATTACCAGAGAGTGAGTGACAGTGTCTGTCCTATACACAGCTGTCATTCACACACTGACACAGAGGACCAGAGAGTGAGTGACAGTGTGTGTCCGATACACACATGTCAATCCTACACTGACACACAGTACCAGAGAGTGAGTGACAGTGTCTGTCCTATACACACTTGAAAATCACACACTGACCCACAATATCAGAGAACAAGTGGCAGTGTCTGTTCTATACAGACATGTCAATCACACACTGACACACAGTATCAGAGAACAAGTGGCAGTATCTGTCCTATGCAGACCTGTCAATCACACACTAACACACAGCAGCAGAGAGATAGTGACAGTGTCTACCCTCGACACACCTGTCAATCACACAGTGAAAAACCGGACCAGAGAGTGAGTGACAGTGTGTGTCCGAGACACACCTGTCAATCCTACACTGACACACAATACCAGTGAGTGAGTGACAGTGTCTGTTCTATCCACACCTGTCAATCACAAACTGACACAGGATACTAGAGAGTGAATGACAGTGTCTGTCCTATACACACACGTCAATCACACACTGACACACAGTACCAGATAGTGAGTGGCAGTGTCTGTCATATACACACCTGTTAATCCTACACTGATAAACATGTACCATAGAGTGAGTGACAGTGTATGTCCGATACACACCTGTCAATCACACACTGACACACAGTACCAGAGAGTGAGTGACAGTGTGTGCCCGATACACACCTGTCAATCACACACTGACACATAGTACCAGAGAGTGAGTGGCAGTGTGTGTCTGATACACACCTGTCAATAACACACAGACACACAGTACCAGAGTGTGAGTGACAGTGTCTGTGCTATACACATCTGTCAATCACACACTGACACACAGGACCAGAGAGTGAGTGACAGTGTCTGTCCTATGCACAACTGTCAATCACACACTGACACACAGTAGCAGAGAGTGTGTGACAGTGTCTGTCCTGTACACACCTGTCAATCACATACTGACTCAGGATACTAGAGAATGAATGACAGTGCCTGTCGCATACACACCTGTCAATCCTACACTGACACACAGTACCAGAGAGGGAGTGACAGTGTCTGTCCGATCCACACCTGTCAATCACACACTGACACACAGTACCCGAGTGTGAGTGGCAGTGTCTGTCCTATACACACCTGTCAATCACACACTGACATACACTAGCAGAGAGTAAGTGATAGTGTCTGTCCTATACACAGGTGTCAATCACACACTGACACAGAGTACCAGAAAGTGAATGACTCGTGTCTGTCCTGTACATACCTGTCAATCATACACTGACTCACAGTACCAGAGAATGGCAGTGTCTGTCCTATACAAACCTGTCAATCACACAGTGACACACAGTACCAGAGAGTGAGTAAAAGTGTCTGCCCTATGCACACTTGTTAATCACACACTGATACACAGTACCAGATAGTGAGTGGCAGTGACTATCCTGTACATATCTGTCAATCATACACTGACACACAGTACCAGAGAGTGAGTGGCAGTGTCTGTCCTACACAGACCTGTCAATCACACACTTACACACGGCACCAGAGAGTTAGTGACAGTGTCGACCCTTTTCACACCTGTCAATCACACACTGACACACAGTACCAGTGAGGGAGTGACAGTGTCTGTCCTGTCCACACCTGTCAATCACACACTGACACACAGTACCAGAGAGTGAGTGAGAGTCTCTGTCCTATACACACCTGTCAATCACACACTGACACACAGTACCAGAGAGTGAGTGACAGCGTCTGTCCTTCACACAACTGTGAATCACACACTGACACACAGTACCAGAGAGTGATTGGCAGTGTCTGTCCTATACACACCTGTCAATCCAATACTGATACACTGTACCAGTTATTGAGTGGCAGTGCCTGTTCGATACACAGATGTCAATCACACACTAACGCACAGTACCAGAGGGTGAGTGACAATGTCTGTCGTGTACAAATCTGTCAATCACACACTGACACACAGTACCAGAGAGTGAGTGACAGTGTTTGTTCTATACACAGCTGTCAATCACACACTGACACAGAGTACCAGAGAGTGAGTGACAGTGTCTGTCCTGTACATACTTGTCAATCACAAACTGACACACACCACCAGATATTGAGTGGCAGTGTCTGTCATATACACACCTGCTAATCCTACACTGATACACAGTACCAGAGAGTGAGTGACAGTGCGTGTCCGATACACACCTGTCAATCACACACTGACACAGAGTACCAGAGAGTGAGTGGCAGTGTCTGTCCGATACACACCTGTCAATCACACAGTGACACACAATACCAGAGAGTGAGTAAAAGTGTCTGCCCTACACAGACCTGTCAATCACACACTTACACACGGCACCAGAGAGTTAGTGACAGTGTCGACCCTTTTCACACCTGTCAATCACACACTGACACACAGTACCAGATAGTGAGTGGCAGTGACTATCCTGTACATATCTGTCAATCATACACTGACACACAGTACCAGAGAGTGAGTGGCAGTGTCTGTCCTACACAGACCTGTCAATCACACACTTACACACGGCACCAGAGAGTTAGTGACAGTGTCGACCCTTTTCACACCTGTCAATCACACACTGACACACAGTACCAGTGAGGGAGTGACAGTGTCTGTCCTATCCACACCTGTCAATCACACACTGACACACAGTACCAGAGAGTGAGTGAGAGTCTCTGTCCTATACACACCTGTCAATCACACACTGACACACAGTACCAGAGAGTGAGTGACAGCGTATGTCCTTCACACAACTGTGAATCACACACTGACACACAGTACCAGAGAGTGATTGGCAGTGTCTGTCCTATACACACCTGTCAATGCAATACTGATACACTGTACCAGATATTGAGTGGCAGTGCCTGTTCGATACACAGATGTCAATCACACACTAACGCACAGTACCAGAGGGTGAGTGACAATGTCTGTCGTGTACAAATCTGTCAATCACACACTGACACACAGTACCAGAGAGTGAGTGACAGTGTTTGTTCTATACACAGCTGTCAATCACACACTGACACAGAGTACCAGAGAGTGAGTGACAGTGTCTGTCCTGTACATACTTGTCAATCACAAACTGACACACACCACCAGATATTGAGTGGCAGTGTCTGTCATATACACACCTGCTAATCCTACACTGATACACAGTACCAGAGAGTGAGTGACAGTGCGTGTCCGATACACACCTGTCAATCACACACTGACACAGAGTACCAGAGAGTGAGTGGCAGTGTCTGTCCGATACACACCTGTCAATCACACAGTGACACACAATACCAGAGAGTGAGTAAAAGTGTCTGCCCTACACAGACCTGTCAATCACACACTTACACACGGCACCAGAGAGTTAGTGACAGTGTCGACCCTTTTCACACCTGTCAATCACACACTGACACACAGTACCAGATAGTGAGTGGCAGTGACTATCCTGTACATATCTGTCAATCATACACTGACACACAGTACCAGAGAGTGAGTGGCAGTGTCTGTCCTACACAGACCTGTCAATCACACACTTACACACGGCACCAGAGAGTTAGTGACAGTGTCGACCCTTTTCACACCTGTCAATCACACACTGACACACAGTACCAGTGAGGGAGTGACAGTGTCTGTCCTATCCACACCTGTCAATCACACACTGACACACAGTACCAGAGAGGGAGTGAGAGTCTCTGTCCTATGCACACCTGTCAATCACACACTGACACACAGTACCAGAGAGTGAGTGACAGCGTATGTCCTTCACACAACTGTGAATCACACACTGACACACAGTACCAGAGAGTGATTGGCAGTGTCTGTCCTATACACACCTGTCAATGCAATACTGATACACTGTACCAGATATTGAGTGGCAGTGCCTGTTCGATACACAGATGTCAATCACACACTAACGCACAGTACCAGAGGGTGAGTGACAATGTCTGTCGTGTACACATCTGTCAATCACACACTGACACACAGTACCAGAGAGTGAGTGACAGTGTTTGTTCTATACACAGCTGTCAATCACACACTGACACAGAGTACCAGAGAGTGAGTGACAGTGTCTGTCCTGCACATACCTGTCAATCACAAACTGACACACACCACCAGATATTGAGTGGCAGTGTCTGTCATATACACACCTGCTTATCCTACACTGATACACAGTACCAGAGAGTGAGTGACAGTGCGTGTCCGATACACACCTGTCAATCACACACTGACACAGAGTACCAGAGAGTGAGTGGCAGTGTCTGTCCGATACACACCTGTCAATCACACACTGACACACAGTACCAGAGAGTGAGTGATAGTGTCTGTTCTATCCACACCTGTTAATCCGACACTGACACACAGTACCAGAGAATGAGTGACAGTCTCTGCACTATACACACCTGTCAATCACACACTGACACACATTGCCAGAGAACAAGTGGCAGTGTCTGTCCTATACACACCTGTTAATCCTATACTGACACACAGCACCATAAAGTTAGTGACAGTGTCTGCCCTAGACACACCTGTCAATCACACACTGACACACAATACCAGATAGTGATTGACAGTGTCTGTCCTGTACACATCTGTCAATAACACACTGACACACAGTGCCAGAGAGTGAGTGGCAGTGCCTGTCCTATACACCGTTGTCAATCACACACTGACACACAGTGCCATGGAGTGAGTGACAGTGTCTGTCCTACAAACATTTTTCAATCAGACACAGACTCACAGTACCAGAGAGTGAGTAACAGTCTCTGTCCTATACACACCTGTCAATCACACACTGACACACAGTACCAGAGAGTGAGTGACAATGTCTGTCGTATACACACTTGTCAATCACACACTGACACACAGTACCAGAGAGTGAGTGGCAGTGTCTGTCCTATACACACCTGTCAATCCTACACTGACACGCAGTTCCCGAGAGTGAGTGGCAGTGTCTGCCCTATACACACCTGTCAATCACACTCTGACACACAATACGAGAGAGTGAATGACAGTTTCTGTCCTATGCACACCTGTTAATCACACACTGACACACAGTAGCAGAGAGTGAGTTGCAGAGTCTGTTCTGTACACACCTGTCAATCACACACTGACACAGTACCAGAGAGTGAGTGGCAGTGTCTGTCCTATACACACCTGTCAATCCAATACTGACACACTGTACCAGATATTGAGTGGCAGTGCCTGTTCGATACATAGATGTCAATCACACACTAACGCACAGTACCAGAGGGTGAGTGACAATGTCTGTCGTATACACATCTGTCAATCACACACTGACACACAGTACCAGAGAGTGAGTGACAGTGTCTGTCCTATACACACCTGTAAATCACACACTGACATACAGTACCAGAGAGTGAGTGACAGTGTCTGTCCTATACAAAGCTGTCAATCACACACTGACACAGAGTACCAGAGAGTGAGTGACAGTGTCTGTCCTGTACATACCTGTCAATCACACACTGACACACAGCACCAGATAGTGAGTGGTAGTGTCCGTTATATACACACCTGCTAATCCTACATTGATACACAGTACCAGAGAGTGAGTGACAGTGTTTGTCCGATACACACCTGTCAATCACACACTGACACAGAGTACCAGAGAGTGAGTGGCAGTGTCTGTTCTATCCACACCTGTCAATCACACACTGACACACAGTACCAGAGAGTGAGTGACAGTCTCTGCACTATACACACCTGTCAATCACACACTGACACACAGTACCAGAGAACAAGTGGCAGTGTCTGTCCTATATACACCTGTTAATCCTGCACTGAGACACAGCACCAGAAAGTTAGTGACAGTGTCTGCCCTAGACACACCTATCAATCACACACTGACACACAGTGCCAGCGAGTGAGTGGCAGTGCTTGTCCTATACATAACTGTCAATCACAATCTGACACACGGTACCAGAGCGTGAGTGACAGTGTCTGTCCTATACACCGTTGTCAATCACACACTGACACACAGTGCCATGGAGTTAGTGACAGTGTCTGTCCTATACACAGCTGTCAATCACACACTGACACACAGTACCAGAGAGAGAGTGACAGTGTCTGTCCTATCCACACCTGTCAATCACACACTGACACACAGTACCAGAGAGTGAGTGACAGTATCTGTCCTATATACACCTGTCAATCACAGACTGACACATAGTACCAGAGAGTGAGTGACAGCGTCTGTCCTATACACAACTGTGAATCACACACTGACACACAGTACCAGAGAGTGAGTGGCAGTGTTTGTCCTATGCACACCTGTCAATCCTACACTGACACACAGTACCCGAGAGTGAATGGCAGTGTCTGTCCTATACACACCTGTCAATCACATTTTGACACTCAGTACCATAGAATGAGTGACAGTCTCTGTCCTATACACACCTGTTAATCACACACTGACACACAGTACCAGAGAGTGAGTAGCAGTGTCTGTCCTATACACACCTTTTAATCCTACACTGACACAAAGTACCAGAGAGTGAGTGACATTGTCTATCCGATACACACTTGTCAATCACACTCTGACACACAGTACCAGAGAGTGAGTGGCAGTGTCTGTCCTATACACAACTTTTAATCCTACACTGACACACAGTACCAGAGAGTGAGTGACAGTGTCTGTCCGAAACATACCTGTCAATCACACACTGACACACAGTACCAGAGAGTGAGTGGCATGGTCTGTCCTTTCTACACCTGTCAATCCAAGACTGACACACTGTGTCAGAGATTGAGTGGCAGGGCCTGTTCGAAACACAGCTGTCAATCACACACTAACGCAGAGTACCAGTGAGTGATTGACAATGTCTGTCGTATACACATCTGTCAATCACACATTCACACACAGTACCAGAGAGTGATTGGCAGTGTCTGTTCTATACACACCTGTCGATCACATACTGACACACGATACCAGAGAGTGAGTGACAGTGTCTGTCCTATACACACCTGTCAATCACACACTGAAATACAGTACCAGAGAGTGAGTGACAGTGTCTGTCCTATACACAGCTGTAAATCACACACTGATACAGAGTACCAGAGAGTGAGTGACAGTGTCTGTCCTGTACATACCTGTCAATCATACACTGACTCACAGTACCAGAGAGTGATTGACAGTGTCTGTCCTATACACAGCTGTAAATCACACACTGACACAGAGTACCAGAGAGTGAGTGACAGTGTCTGTCCTGTACATACCTGTCAATCATACACTGACTCACAGTACCAGAGAGTGAGTGGCAGTGTCTGTTCTATATATACCTGTCAATCACACACTGTCACACGGCACCAGAGAGTGGGCTGAGGGTCAGTGTCCCCGGTGTCGGGAGTAGGAGAGGGACCTGAGGGTCAGTGTCCCCGGGGGTAGGAGAGGGGGCTAAGGGTGAGTGTCACCGGGGTCGGGGGTGAGAGAGGGAGCTAAGGGTGAGTGTCCCCGGGGGGTCGGGGGTAGGTGAGGGGCCTGATGGTCAGTGTCCTGAGGGTCGGCAGTAAGAGAGTGGGCTGAGGGTGGGTGTCCCCCTGGGGTCGGGGGTAGGAGAGTGGGCTGAGGGTCAGTGTCCCCCAGGGGTCTGGGGTAGGTGAGGGGCTTAAGGGTCGGGTGTAGGAGAGGGGGCTGAGGGTGGGTGTCCCCCGGGTGTTGGGGGTATGAGAGGGGTCTTAGAGTTGGTGTCCCCGGGGGTCGGGTGTAGGAGAGCGGGCTGAGGGTGAGTGTCCCTGGTGCGTCGGGGGTAGGAGAGGGGGCTGAGAGTCTGTGTCCCCCGGGGTCGGTGGTAGGAGAGGGGGCAGAGGGTTAGTGTCCCCGGAGGTCGGGGGTAGTCGAGGGGGCTGAGGGTCAGTGTCCCCGGGGGTCGGTGGTAGTCGAGGGGGCTGAGGTTGGGTTTCCCCGGTGGTCGGGGATGAGAGAGGGGGCTGAGGGTGGGTGTCCCCCGGGGGTCTGGGGTAGGAGAGGGGGCTGAGGGCCAGTGTCCCCCGGGGGTCGGGGGTGAGAGAGGGGAATGTGTGACAGTGTCCCCGTGGGAAGGAGAGTGGGCTGAGGGTGAGTATCCGCGGGGGTCGGGGATGAGAGAGGTGGCTGAGGGTGAGTGTCCCCCGGGGGGTGAGGGGTTTGAGAAAGGGCTGAGGGTCAGTGCCCCAGGGGGTCGGGGGTAGGAGAGGGGGCTGAGCGTCATTGTCCCCGGGGGTCGGAGAGGGGGCTGAGGGTGAGTGTCCCCGGGGGTCATGGGTAGTAGAGGCGGCTGAGGGTGGATGTCCCCGGGGTCGGGGGTGAGAGAGGGGGCTTGAGGGTCAGTGTCCCCTGGGGACGGGGGTAGGAGAGGGGGCTGAGTGTCAGTGTCCCCGGGTTCGGGGGTAGGAGAGGGGGCTGAGGGTGAGTGTCCCCCAGGGGCTGAGGGTCAGTGTCCCCGGGGGTCGGGGGTCGGAGAAGGGGCTGAGGGTGAGTGTCCCCGGGGCCGGGTTAGTAGAGAGGGCTGAGGGTCAGTGTCCCCGGGGGTTGAGTGTAGGAGAGGGTGCTGAGGGTCAGTGTCCGCGAGGGTCGGGGGTTGTCGAGGGGGCTGAGGGTGGGATTCCCCGGGGGTCGGGGGTGAGAGAGGGGGCTGAGGGTGGGTGTCCACTGGGGTTCTGGGGTAGGAGAGGGGGGTGAAGGTTTGTCCCCAGGTGGTCGGGGGTAGGAGAGGGGGCCGAGGGTGGGTGTCACCCGGGGGTCGGGGCTAGGAGAGGGGGTTGAGGGTTCGTGTCCCCCGGAGGTCGGGGGCGAGTGAGTGGGCTGAGGGACAGTGTCCCCCTCGGTCGGGGGTAGGAGTGGGGTCTGAGGGTGAGTGGCCCCGGGGGTCGGGGTTAGGAGAGGGGGCCGAGGGTCAGTGTCCCCGGGGGTCGAATGTAGGAGAGGGGGCTGAGGGTCAGTGTCCCCGGGGGTCGGGGGTAGTCGAGGGGGCTGAGGGTGGGATTCCCCGGGGGTCGGGGGTGAGAGAGGATGCTGAGGGTGCGTGTCCCCTGGGGTTCGGGGGCAGGTGAGGGGGCTGAGGGTTTGTCCCCCGGTGGTCGCGGGTAGGAGAGGGGGCCAAGGGTGGGTGTCACCCGGGGGTCGGGGGTAGGAAAGGGGGCTGAGGGTCCGTGTCACCCGGAGGTAGGCTGTGAGAGAGTGGGCTGAGGGACAGTGTCCCCCGTCGGTCGGGGGTAGGAGAGGGGTCTGAGGGTGAGTGGCCCCGGGGGTCGGGGTTAGGAGAGGGGGCTGAGGGTCAGTGTCCCCCGAGGGTCGGTGGTAGGAGAGGGGGCTGAGACTCAGTGTCCCCTGGGGACGGGGGTAGGAGAGGGGGCTGTGGGTCAGTGTCCCTGGGGTCTGGTGTGAGAGAGGGAGCTGAGGGTCAGTGTCCCAGGGGTGGGCGGTAGAAGAGGGGGCTGAGGGTGAGTGTCCCCCGGTGGCTGAGTGTCAGTGTCCCCGGGGTCGGGGATAGGAGAGAGGGCTGAGGGTGAGTGTCCCCGGGGTCGGGGGTAGGAGAAGGGGCTGACGGTCAGTGTCCCCGGGGTTCTGGGGTAGGAGAGGGGGCTGAGGGTGAGTGGCTCCGGGGGTTGGAGTTAGGAGAGGGGGCTGAGTGTCAGTGTACCCCGGGGGTCGGGGGTACGAGAGGGGGCTGAGGGTGTGTGTCCCCATGTGGGTCGGAGGTGGGAGAGGGGGCTGAGGGTCAGTGTCCCCGAGGGTGGAGAGTGGGCTGAGGGTCAGTGTCCCCCAGGCATCGGTGGTAGGTGAGGGGCCTGAGGGTCGGGTGTAGGAGAGCGGGTTGAGGGTGGGTGTCCCCCGGGGGTCGGCGGTATGAGAGGGAGCTGAGGGTGGGTGTCCCCGGGGGTCGGGGGTAGGAGAGGGGGCTGAGGGTCAGTGTCCCCAGGGGTAGGGGGTAGGAGAGGGGGCTGAGGGTCAGTGTCCCCGGGGGTCAGGGGTAGGAGAGGGCGCTGTGGGTCAGTGTCCCCGGGGGTCGGGGATAGTCGAGGGGGCTGAGGGTCAGTGTCCACAGGGGTAGGGGGTAGGAGAGGGGGCTGAGGGTCAGTGTCCCCGGGGGACCAGGGGTAGGTGAGGGGGCTGAGGGTCAGTGTCCCCGGGGGTCGTGGATAGTCGAGGGGGCTGAGGGTCAGTGTCCCCGGGGGTCGCTGGTAGTCGAGGGTGCTGAGGGTGGGATTCCCCGGTGTTTGGGATGTGAGAGAGGGGGTTGAGGGTGGGTGTCCACCGGGGGTCGGGGGTAGGAGAGGGGGCTCAGGGTGGGTGTTCCCCGGGGTTCGGGGGTATGAGAGGGGGCTGAGGGTCAGTGTCTCTCGGGGGTGAGAGAGGGGGCTGAGGGTGGGTGTCCCCCGGGTTTCGGGGGTATGAAAGGGGGCTGTGGGTCAGTGTCCCCGGGGGTAGGAGAGGGGGCTGAGGGTCAGTGTTCCCCGGGGGTCGGTGTTAGGAGAGGGGGCAGAGAGTCACTGTCCCCGGGGGTAGGAGAGGGGGCTGAGGGTGGAGTGTCCCCGGGGGACGGGGATGAGAGAGGGGGCTGAGGGTGAGTGTCCCCCGTGGATCGAGGGTGTGAGAGGGGGCTGAGGGTCAGTGCCCCAGGGGTTCGGGGGTAGGAGAGGGGGCTGAGGGTCTTTGTCTCCGGGGGTAGGAGACGGGGCTGAGGGTGAGTTTCCGCGTGGTCGGGCGTAGGAGAGGGTGCTGAGGGTCATTGTCCCCGGGGGTAGGAGAGGGGGCTGAGGGTTAGTGGACCCGGGGGTCTGGGATAGGAGAGGGGGCTGAGGGTGAGTGTCCCCGGGGGTCGTGGGTGAGAGAGGGGGCTGAGAGTGAGTGTCCCCGGAGTCGTGGGTCGGAGAGGGGGCTGAGGGTCAGTGTCCCCCGGGGTTCGGGCGTAGGGTAGGGGGCTGAGTGTGAGTTACCCAGGAGTAGTGGGTAGGAGAGGGGGATGAGTGTCAGTGTCCCCTGGGGTCGGGGGTAGGAGAGGGGGCTGAGGGTCACTTTCCACTGGGGACGGGGGTAGGAGAGGGGGCTGAGGGTCAGTGTCACCGGGGTCGGGGGTGACAGAGAGGGCTGAGGGTCAGTGTTCCCGGGGTCGTAGACAGGACAGGGGGCTGAGCGTCAGTGTCCCCGGGGTCGGGGATAGGAGAGGGGGCTGAGGGTGGTTGTCCCCTGTGGTCGGTTTGAGAGAGGGGGCTGAGGATCAGTGTCCGCGGGGGTCGGGTGTAGAAATGGGGGCTGAGTGTCAGTGTCCCCGGGGTCGGGGGTAGTGAGGGGGCTGAGGGTCAATGTTCCCGGGGTCGTGGGTGAGAGAGGGGGCTGAGGGTCAGTGTCGCCGGGGTCGGAGGTAGGAGAGGGGGCTGAGGGTCAATGTCTCCGGGGGTCGGGGGTGAGAGAGTGGGCTGAGGGTGAGTGTCCCCCAGGGGGTCGGGGGTAGGAGAGGGGGATGAGGGTGGGTGTCCCCCGTCGGTCGGGGGTAGGAGAGCGGGCTGAGGAGGGGTGTCCCCGGGGTCGGGGATAGGAGAGGGGGCTGATGGTGAGTGTCACCCGGTGGTCTGGGGTAGGAGAGGGGGCTGAGGTTCAGTGTCCCCGGGGTTCGGGGATGCGAGAGGGGGCTGAGGGTTAGTGTCCCCGGGCGTCGGGGATGAGAGAGGGGGCTTAGGGTGAGCTTTCACCGGCGATCTGGTTTCGGAGAGGGGGCTGAGTGTCAGTATCCCCGGAGGTCGGTGTTAGGAGAGGGGGCTGAGGTTCAGTGTCCCCGGGGGTCGGGGGTAGGAGAGGGGGCTGAGTGTCAGTGCCCTCCGGCGGTCGGGTGTAGGAGAGGGGGTTGAGGGTGGGTCTCCCCATGCGGGTCAGAGGTGGGAGAGGGGGCTGAGGGTCAGTGTCCCCAGGGGTGGAGAGTGGGCTGAGGGTCAGTATCCCCCAGGCATTGGGGGTAGGTGAGGGGCCTGAGGGTCGGGTGTAGGAGAGTCGGCTGAGGGTGGGTGTCCCCCGGGGGTCGGTTGTTATGAGAAGGTGCTGAGGTGGGTGTCCCCGGGGGTCGGGGGTAGGAGAGGGGGCTGATGGTCAGTGACACCCGAGAGTCGGTGGTAGGAGAGGGGGTTGACGCTCAGTGTCCACTGGGGACGGGTGTAGGAGAGGGGGCTGAGGGTCAATGTCCCCGGGGTCTGGGGTGAGAGAGGGGGCTGAGGGTCAGTGTCCCAGGGGTCGGCAGTAGGAGAGGGGGCTGAGGGTGAGTGTCCCCCGGTGCCTCAGGGTCAGTGTCCCCGGGGTTCTGGGGTAGGAGAGGGGGCTGAGGGTGAGTGGACCTGGGGATCCGGGATAGGAGAGGGGGCTGAGGGTCAGTGTCCCCCGGGGTTCGGAGGTGGGAGAGTGGGCTGAGGGTCAGTGTCCCCGGGGGTGGAGAGTGGGCTGAGGGTCAGTGTCCCCCAGGCATCGGTGGTAGGTGAGGGGCCTGAGAGTCGGGTGGAGGAGAGCGGGCTGAGGGTGGGTGTCCACCGGGGGTCGGGGGTATGAGAGGGAGCTGAGGGTGGGGGTCCCCGGGGGTCGCGGGTAGGAGAGGGGGCTGAGGGTGAGTGGACCTGGGGATCCGGGATAGGAGAGGGGGCTGAGGGTCAGTGTCCCCCGGGGTTCGGGAGTAGAAGAGTGGGCTGAGGGTGGGTGTCCCTAGGGCTTGGGAGTAGGAGAGGGGGCTGAGGGTCAGTGTCCCCTGGGGACGGGGGTTTGTGAGGGGGCTGAGGGTCAATGTCCCCGGGGTCGTGGGTTAGAGAGGGGGCTGAGGGTCAGTGTTCCCGGGATCGGAGGTAGGAGAGGAGGCTGAGGGTCAATGTCCCCGGGGGTCGGGGGTAGGAGAGGGGGCTGAGGGTGAGTGTCCCCGGGGTCGGGGGTAGGAGAGAGGGCTGAGTGTGAGTGTCCCCCGGGGGTCGGGGGTAGGAAAGTGGGCTGAGGGTGGGTGTTCCCGGGGGTGAGAGAGGGGGCTGAGGGTCAGTGTCCCCGAGGGATGGGGGTGAGAGAGTGGGCTGAGGGTGAGTGTCCCCCAGGGGGTCGGGGGTAGGAGAGGGGGCTGAGAGTGGGTGTCCACCGTCGGTCGGGGGTAGGAGAGGTGGCTGAGGGTCATTGTCCCCGGGGGTAGGAGAGAGGGCTGAGGGTGAGTGTCCACCGGGTTTCGGGGATATGAGAGGGGGCTATGCGTCAGTGTCCCCGGGGGTAGGAGAGGGGGCTGAGGGTGAGTGTCCCCCGTGGGGTCGGGGGTGTGAGAGGGGGCTGAGGGTCAGTGCCCCAGGGGGTCGGGGCTAGGAGAGGGGGCTGAGGGTCATTGTCCCCGGGGGTGGGAGAGGGGGCTGAGGGTGTGTCACCGGGGTCGGGGGTAGGAGAGGGGGCTGAGGGTCATTGTCCCCGGGGGTAGGAGAGGGGGCTGAGGGTGAGTGGACCCGGGGGTCTGGGATAGATGAGGGGGCTGAGGGTGAGTGTCCCCGGAGGTCGGGGGTGAGAGAGGGGGCTGAGGGTGAGTGTCCCCGGGGTCGGGGTATGAGAGAGGGCTGAGGGTCAGTGTCCCCCGGGGTTCGGGCGTAGGAGAGGGGGCTGAGGGTGAGTGACCCAGGGGTCGTGGGTCGGAGAGGGTGCTGAGGGTCAGTGTCCCCTGGGGTCGGGGGTCGGAGAGGGGGCTGGGGGTCACTTTCCACTGGGGACGGGGGTAGGAGAGGTGGCTGAGGGTCAGTGTCCCCGGTGATGTGGGTAGGAGAGGGGGCTGAGGGTCAGTGTCACCGGGTCGGGGGTGAGAGAGGGTGCTGAGGGTCAATGTCCCCGGGGTCTGGGGTGAGAGATGGGGCTGAGGGTCAGTGTCCCCGCGGTCGTGGGTAGGAGAGGGGGCTTAGGGTGAGTGTCCCCCAGGGTCGGGGATATGAGAGGGGGCTGAGGCTGGGAGTCCCCGGGGGTCGGGGTGAGAGAGGGGGCTGAGGATCAGTGTCCCCGGGGGACGGGTGTAGGAGAGTGGGCTGAGGGTGGGTGTCCCCTGGGGTCGGGAGTAGGAGAGGGGGCTGAGGTTCAGTGTCCCCTGGGGACTGGGGTAGGAGAGGGGGCTGAGTGTCAGTGTGCCTGGGGGTCGGGTGTAGGAGAGGGGGCTGAGGGTCAATGTCCCCGGGATCTGGGGTGAGAGAGGGGGCTGAGGGTGAGTGTCCCCCGGTGGCTGAGGGTCAGTGTCCCCGGCGGTCGGGGATAGGAGAGGGGGCTGAGGGTGAGTGTCCCCGGGGTCGGGGGTAGGAGAGAGGGCTGAGGGTCAGTGTCCCCGGGGGTCGGGGGCAGGGGAGGGAGCTGAGGGAAAGTTTCCCCGGCGTTCTGGGGTAGGAGAGGGGGCTGAGGGTGAGTGGCCCCGGGGTTCGGGGTTAGGAGAGGGGGCTGAGTGTCAGTGTACCCCGGGGTTCGGAGTTAGGAGAGTGGGCTGAGGGTGGGTGTCCCCCGGGGGTCGGGCGTATGAGAGGGAGCTGAGGGTGGGTGTCCCTGGGGGTCGCGGATAGGAGAGGGGGCTGAGGGTCAGTGTCCCCAGGGGTAGGGGGTAGGATAGGGGGCTGAGGGTCAGTGTCCCCGGGGGTCAGGGGTAGGACAGGGGGCTGAGGGTCCGTGTCCCCGGGGGTCGGGGCAGTCGAGCGGGCTGAGGGTCAGTGTCCCCGGGGCTCGGTGTTAATCGAGGGTGCTGAGGGTGGGTTTCCCCAGGGTTTGGGATGTGAGAGAGGGGGTTGAGGGTGGGTGTCCCCCTAGGGTCGGGGGTAGGAGAGGGGGCTGAGAGTGGGTGTCCCCCGGGGTTCGTGGGTATGAGATGGGGCTGAGGGTCAGTGTCTCTCGGGGGTGAGAGAGGGGCCTGAGGGTGGGTGTCGCCCGGGTTTCGGGGGTATGAGTGGGGGCTGTGGGTCAGTGTCCCCGGGGGTAGGAGAGGGGGCTGAGGGTCAGTGTCCCACGGGTGTCGGTGTTAGGAAAGGGGGCAGAGAGTCAGTGTCCCCGGGGGTAGGAGAGGGGGCTGAGGGTGGAGTGTCCCCGGGGGTCGGGGATGAGAGAGGGGGCTGAGGGTGAGTGTCCCCCGTGGGGTCGGGGGTGTGAGAGGGGGCTGAGGGTCAGTCCCCCAGGGGGTCGGGGGTAGGAGTGGGGGCTGAGGGTCATTGTCCCTGGAGGTAGGAGAGGGGGCTGAGGATGAGTGTCCCCGGGGTCGGGGGTAGGAGAGGGGGCTGAGGGTGAGTGTCCCCGGGGGTCGGGGGTGAGAGAGGGGGCTGAGGGTGAGTGTCCCCGGGGTCGGGTGTAGGAGAGGTGGCTGAGGGTCAGTGTCCCCCGGGGTTCGGGCGTAGGAGAGGGGGCTGAGGGTGAGTGACCCGGGGGTCGTGGGTAGGAAAGGGGGCTGAGGGTCAGTGTCCCCTGGTGTCGGGGGTCGGAGAGGGGGCTGAGGGTCACTTTCCCCTGGGGACGGGGGTAGGAGAGGGGGCTGAGGGTCAGTGTCCCCGGTGACGGGGGTAGGAGAGGGGGCTGAGGGTCAGTGTCACCGGGTCGGGGGTGTGAGAGGGGGCTGAGGGTGAGTGTCCCCCAGGGTCGGGGATATGAGACGGGGCTGAGGGTGGGAGTCCCCGGGGGTCGGGGTGAGTGAGGGGGCTGAGGATCAGTGTCCCCGGGGGTCGGGTGTAGGAGAGTGGGCTTAGGGTGGGTGTCCCTTGGCGTCGGGAGTAGGAGAGTGGGCTGAGGGTCAGTGTCCCCGGGGTCGGGGTTAGTGAGGGGGCAGAGAGTCAATGTCCCCGGGGTCTGGGATGCGAGATGGGGCTGAGGGTCAGTGTCCCCGGGGTCGGAGGTAGGAGAGGGGGCTGAGGGTCAATATCCCCGGGGGTCGGGGGTAGTAGATGGGGCTGAGGGTTAGTTTCCCCGGGGTCGGGGGTAGGATAGGGGGCTGAGTGTGAGTGTCCCCCGGGTGTCGGGGGTAGGAAAGGGGGCTGAGGGTGGGTGTCCCCGGGGGTCGCTGGTGAGATAGTGGGCTGAGGGTCAGTGTCACAGGGGGGTGGGGGTGAGAGAGTGGGCTGAGGGTGAGTGTCCCCCAGGGGGTCGGGTGTAGGAGAGGGGGCTGACGGTGGGTGTCCCCGGGGGTCGGGGGTAGGAGAGGGGGCTGAGGGTCAGTGAACCCCGAGAGTCGGTGGTAGGAGAGGGGGTGAGGGTCAGTGTCTCTCGGGGGTGAGAGAGGGGCCTGAGGGTGGGTGTCGCCCGGGTTTCGGGGGTATGAGAGGGGCTGTGGGTCAGTGTCCCCGGGGGTAGGAGAGGGGGCTGAGGGTCAGTGTCCCACGGGTGTCGGTGTTAGGAAAGGGGGCAGAGAGTCAGTGTCCCCGGGGGTAGGAGAGGGGGCTGAGGGTGGAGTGTCCCCGGGGGTCGGGGATGAGAGAGGGGGCTGAGGGTGAGTGTCCCCCGTTGGATCGGGGGTGTGAGAGGGGGCTGAGGGTCAGTCCCCCAGTGGGTCGGGGGTAGGAGAGGGGGCTGAGGGTCATTGTCCCTGGGGGTAGGAGAGGGGGCTGAGGGTGAGTGTCGCCGGGGTCGGAGGTAGGAGAGGGGGCTGAGGGTCATTATCCCCAGGGGTAGGAGAGGGGGCTGATGGTGAGTGGACCCGGGGTTCTGGGATAGGAGAGGGGGCTGAGGGTGAGTGTCCCCGGGGGTCGGGGGTGAGAGAGGGGACTGAGGGTGAGTGTCCCCGGGGTCGGGTGTAGGAGAGGTGGCTGAGTGTCAGTGTCCCCCGGGATTCGGGCGTAGGAGAGTGGGCTGAGGGTGAGTGACCCGGGCGTCGTGGGTAGGAGAGGGGGCTGAGGGTCAGTGTCCCCTGGGGTCGGGGGTCGCAGAGGGGGCTGAGGGTCACTTTCCGGGGACGGGGGTAGGAGAGGGGGCTGAGGGTCAGTGTCCCCGGTGACGGGGGTAGCAGAGGGTGCTGAGGGTCAGTGTCACCGGGTCGGGGGTGAGAGAGGGGGCTGAGGGTCAGTGTCCCCGGGGTCGGAGGTAGGAGAGGGGGCTGAGTGTCAGTGTCCCCGCGGTCGGGGGTAGGAGAGGGGGCTGAGGGTGAGTGTCCCCCAGAGTCGGGGATATGAGATGGGGCTGAGGGTGGGAGTCCCCGGGGATCGGGGTGAGAGAGGGGGCTGAGGATCAGTGTCCCCGGGGGTCGGGTGTAGGAGAGTGGGCTGAGGGTGGGTGTCCCCTGAGGTCGGGAGTAGGAGAGGGGGCTGAGGGTCAGTGTCCCCGGGGTCGGGGGTAGTGAGGGGGCTGAGGGTCAATGTCCCCGGGGTCGTGGGTGAGAGATGGGGCTGAGGGTCAGTGTCCCCGGGGTCGGAGGTAGGAGAGGGGGCTTAGGGTGAGCTTTCACCGGCGATCTGGTTTCGGAGAGGGGGCTGAGGGTTAGTGTCCCCGGGGTCGGGGGTAGGAGAGGGTGCTGAGTGTGTGTGTCCCCCGGGTGTCGGGGGTAGGAAAGGGGGCTGAGGTTGGGTGTCCCCGGGTGTCGGTGGTGAGATAGGGGGCTGAGGGTCAGTGTCACAGGGGGTTGGGGGTGAGAGAGTGGGCTGAGGGTGAGTGTCCCCCAGGGGGTCGGGTGCAGGAGAGGGGGCTGACGGTTGGTGTCCCCGGGGGTCGGGGTTTAGAGAGGGGGCTGAGGGTCAGTGACCCCCGAGAGTCGGTGGTAGGAGAGGGGGTTGAGGCTCAGTGTCCCCTGGATACGGGGGTAGGAGAGGGGGCTGAGGGTCAGTATCCCTGGGGGACGGGTGTAGGAGAGGGGGCTGAGGGTCAATGTCCCCGAGGTCTGGGGTGAGAGAGGGGGCTGAGGGTCAGTGTCCCAGGGGTCGGTGGTAGGAGAGGGGGCTGAGGGTGAGTGTCCCCCGGTGGCTGAGGGTCAATGTCCCCGGCGGTCGGGGATAGGAGAGGGAGCTGAGGGTGAGTGTCCCCGGGGTAGGGGGTAGGAGAGAGGGCTGAGGGTCAGTGTACCCCGGGGCTCGGTGTTAGGAGAAGGGGCAGAGAGTCAGTGTCCCCGGGGGTGGAGAGTGGGCTGAGGGTCAGTGTCCCCCAGGCATCGATGGTAGGTGAGCGGCCTGAAGGTCGGGTGTAGGAGAGGGGGCTGAGGGTGAGTGGCCCCGGGGGTCGGGGTTTGGAGAGGGGGCTGAGTGTCAGTGTACCTCGGGGGTCGGGGGTAGGAGTGGGAGCTGAGGGTGGGTGTCCCCATGGGGATCGGAGGTGGGAGTTGGGGCTGAGGGTGAGTGTCCCCGGGGTCGGGGGTAGGAGAGTGGGCTAAGGGGCAGTGTCCCCCGGGGGTCGGTGTTAGGAGAAGGGGCAGAGAGTCAGTGTCCCCAGGGGTGGAGAGTGGGCTGAGGGTCAGTGTCCCCCAGGCATCAATGGTAGGTGAGGGGCCTGAGGGTCGGGTGTAGGAGAGCGGGCTGAGGGTGGGTGTCCCCCGGGGGTCGGGGGTATCAGAGGGAGCTGAGGGTGGGTGTCCCCGGGGGTCGCGGGTAGGAGAGGGGGCTGAGGGTCAGTGTCCCCAGGGGTAGGGGGCAGGATAGGGGGCTGAGGGTCAGTGTCCCCGGGGGTCAGGGGTAGGACAGGGGGCTGAGGTTCCGTGTCCCCGGGGGTCGGGGTAGTCGAGGGGGCTCCGGGTCAGTGTCCCCGGGGCTCGGTGATAATCGAGGGTGCTGAGGGTGGGTTTCCCCGGGGTTTGGGATGTGAGAGAGGGGGTTGAGGGTGGGTGTCACCCTAGGGTCGGAGGTAGGAGAGGGGGCTGAGAGTGCGTGTCCCCCGGGGTTCGTGGGTATGAGAGGGGGCTGAGGGTCAGTGTCTCTCGGGGGTGAGAGAGGGGCCTGAGGGTGGGTGTCGCCCGGGTTTCGGGGGTATGAGAGGGGGCTGTGGGTCAGTGTCCCCGGGGGTAGGAGAGGGGGCTGAGGGTCAGTGTCCCACGGGTCGGGGGTGAGAGAGGGGGCTGAGGATGAGTGTCCCCCGGGGTTCGGGCGTAGGAAAGGGGGCTGAGGGTGAGTGACCCGGGGGTCGTGGGTAGGAGAGGGGGCTGAGGGTCAGTGTCCCCTGGGGTCGGGGGTCAGAGAGGGGGCTGAGGGTCACTTTCCCCTGGGGACGGGGGTAGGAGAGGGGGCTGAGGGTCAGTGTCCCCGGTGACGGGGGTAGGAGAGGGGCCTGAGGGTCAGTGTCACCGGGTCGGGGGTGAGAGAGAGGGCTGAGGGTCAGTGTCCCCGGGGTCGGAGGTAGGATAGGGGGCTGAGGGTCAGTGTCCCCGCGGTCGGGGGTAGGAGTAGGAGAGGGGGCTGAGGGTGAGTGTCCCCCAGGGTCGGGGATATGAGACGGGGCTGAGGGTGGGAGTCCCCGGGGGTCGGGGTGAGAGAGGGGGCTGAGGATCAGTGTCCCCGGGGGTCGGGTGTAGGAGAGTGGGCTGAGGGTGGGTGTCCCCTGGGGTCGGGAGTAGAAGAGGGGGCTGAGGGTCAGTGTCCCCGGGGTCGGGGGTAGTGAGGGGGCAGAGGGTCAATGTCCCCGGGGTCGTGGGTGAGAGATGGGTCTGAGGGTCAGTGTCCCCGGGGTCGGAGGTAGGAGAGGGGGCTGAGGGTCAATGTCCCCAGGGGTCGGGGTTAGGAGAGGGGGCTGAGAGTTAGTGTCCCGGGGTCGGGGGTAGGAGAGGGGGCTGAGTGTGAGTGTCCCCCGGGTGTCGGGGGTAGGAAAGGGGGCTGAGGGTGGGTGTCCCCGGGTGTCGGTGGTGAGATAGGGGGCTGAGGGTCAGTGTCACAGGGGGTTGGGGGTGAGAGAGTGGGCTGAGGGTGAGTGTCCCCCAGGGAGTCGGGTGTAGGAGAGGGGGCTGACGGTGGGTGTCCCCGGGGGTCGGGGGTAGGAGAGGGCCTGAGGGTCAGTGAACCCCGAGAGTCGGTGGTAGGAGAGGGGGTTGAGGCTCAGTGACCCCTGGGGACTGGGGTAGGAGAGGGGGCTGAGGGTCAGTGTCCCTGGGGGTCGGGTGTAGGAGAGGGGGCTGAGGGTCAATGTCCCCGGGGTCTTGGGTGAGAGAGGGGGCTGAGGGTCAGTGTCCCAGGGGTCGGCGGTAGGAGAGGGGGCTGAGGGTGAGTGTCCCCCGGTGGCTGAGGGTCAGTGTCCCCGGCGGTCGGGGATAGGAGAGGGGGCTGAGGGTGAGTGTCCCCGGGGTAGGGGGTAGGAGAGAGGGCTGAGTGTCATTGTCCCCCGGGGTTCGTGGTTATGAGAGGGGGCTGAGGGTCAGTGTCCCCGAGGGTGGAGAGTGGGCTGAGGGTCAGTGTCCCCCAGGCATCGGTGGTAGGTGAGGGGCCTGAGGGTCGAGTGTAGGAGAGCGGGTTGAGGGTGGGTGTCCCCCGGGGGTCGGGGGTAGGAGAGGGGGCTGAGGGTCAGTGTCCCCAGGGGTAGGGGGTAGGAGAGGGGGCTGAGGGTCAGTGTCCCCGGGGGTCAGGGGTAGGAGAGGGGGCTGTGGGTCAGTGTCCCCGGGGGTCGGGGATAGTCGAGGGGGCTGAGGGTCAGTGTCCACA
Source organism: Pristiophorus japonicus (assembly GCF_044704955.1). Taxonomy (NCBI): domain Eukaryota; kingdom Metazoa; phylum Chordata; class Chondrichthyes; family Pristiophoridae; genus Pristiophorus; species Pristiophorus japonicus. Next base: position 1,161,892 of record NW_027250649.1, read on the forward strand.
GGGGTAGGGGGTAGGAGAGGGGGCTGAGGGTCAGTGTCCCCGGGGGCCCAGGGGTAGGTGAGGGGGCTGAGGGTCAGTGTCCCTGGGGGTCGTGGATAGTCGAGGGGTCTGAGGGTCAGTGTCCCCGGGGGTCGCTGGTAGTCGAGGGTGCTGAGGGTGGGATTCCCCGGTGTTTGCGATGTGAGAGAGGGGGTTGAGGGTGGGTGTTCCCCGGGGTTCGGGGGTATGAGAGGGGGCTGAGGGTCAGTGTCTCTCGTGGGTGAGAGAGGGGGCTGAGGGTGGGTGTCCCCCGGGTTTCGGGCGTATGAAAGGGGGCTGTGGGTCAGTGTCCCCGGGGGTAGGAGAGGGGGCTGAGGGTCAGTGTTCCCCGGGGGTCGGTGTTAGGAGAGGGGGCAGAGAGTCACTGTCCCCGGGGGTAGGAGAGGGGGCTGAGGGTGGAGTGTCCCCGGGGGACGGGGATGAGAGAGGGGGCTGAGGGTGAGTGTCCCCCGTGGATCGAGGGTGTGAGAGGGGGCTGAGGGTCAGTGCCCCAGGGGTTCGGGGGTAGGAGAGGGGGCTGAGGGTCTTTGTCTCCGGGGGTAGGAGACGGGGCTGAGGGTGAGTTTCCGCGTGGTCGGGCGTAGGAGAGGGTGCTGAGGGTCATTGTCCCCGGGGGTAGGAGAGGGGGCTGAGGGTTAGTGGACCCGGGGGTCTGGGATAGGAGAGGGGGCTGAGGGTGAGTGTCCCCGGGGGTCGTGGGTGAGAGAGGGGGCTGAGAGTGAGTGTCCCCGGAGTCGTGGGTCGGAGAGGGGGCTGAGGGTCAGTGTCCCCCGGGGTTCGGGCGTAGGGTAGGGGGCTGAGTGTGAGTTACCCAGGAGTAGTGGGTAGGAGAGGGGGCTGAGTGTCAGTGTCCCCTGGGGTCGGGGGTAGGAGACGGGGCTGAGGGTCACTTTCCACTGGGGACGGGGGTAGGAGAGGGGGCTGAGGGTCAGTGTCACCGGGGTCGGGGGTGACAGAGAGGGCTGAGGGTCAGTGTTCCCGGGGTCGTAGACAGGACAGGGGGCTGAGCGTCAGTGTCCCCGGGGTCGGGGATAGGAGAGGGGGCTGAGGGTGGTTGTCCCCTGTGGTCGGTTTGAGAGAGGGGGCTGAGGATCAGTGTCCACGGGGGTCGGGTGTAGAAATGGGGGCTGCGTGTCAGTGTCCCCGGGGTCGGGGGTAGTGAGGGGGCTGAGGGTCAATGTTCCCGGGGTCGTGGGTGAGAGAGGGGGCTGAGGGTCAGTGTCGCCGGGGTCGGAGGTAGGAGAGGGGGCTGAGGGTCAATGTCTCCGGGGGTCGGGGGTGAGAGAGTGGGCTGAGGGTGAGTGTCCCCCAGGGGGTCGGGGGTAGGAGAGGGGGATGAGGGTGGGTGTCCCCCGTCGGTCGGGGGTAGGAGAGCGGGCTGAGGAGGGGTGTCCCCGGGGTCGGGGATAGGAGAGGGGGCTGATGGTGAGTGTCACCCGGTGGTCTGGGGTAGGAGAGGGGGCTGAGGTTCAGTGTCCCCGGGGTTCGGGGATGCGAGAGGGGGCTGAGGGTTAGTGTCCCCGGGCGTCGGGGATGAGAGAGGGGGCTTAGGGTGAGCTTTCACCGGCGATCTGGTTTCGGAGAGGGGGCTGAGTGTCAGTATCCCCGGAGGTCGGTGTTAGGAGAGGGGGCTGAGGTTCAGTGTCCCCGGGGGTCGGGGGTAGGAGAGGGGGCTGAGTGTCAGTGTCCTCCGGCGGTCGGGTGTAGGAGAGGGGGTTGAGGGTGGGTCTCCCCATGCGGGTCAGAGGTGGGAGAGGGGGCTGAGGGTCAGTGTCCCCAGGGGTGGAGAGTGGGCTGAGGGTCAGTATCCCCCAGGCATTGGGGGTAGGTGAGGGGCCTGAGGGTCGGGTGTAGGAGAGTCGGCTGAGGGTGGGTGTCCCCCGGGGGTCGGTTGTTATGAGAAGGTGCTGAGGTGGGTGTCCCCGGGGGTCGGGGGTAGGAGAGGGGGCTGATGGTCAGTGACACCCGAGAGTCGGTGGTAGGAGAGGGGGTTGACGCTCAGTGTCCCCTGGGGACGGGTGTAGGAGAGGGGGCTGAGGGTCAATGTCCCCGGGGTCTGGGGTGAGAGAGGGGGCTGAGGGTCAGTGTCCCAGGGGTCGGCAGTAGGAGAGGGGGCTGAGGGTGAGTGTCCCCCGGTGCCTCAGGGTCAGTGTCCCCGGGGTTCTGGGGTAGGAGAGGGGGCTGAGGGTGAGTGGCCCCGCGGGTCGGGGTTAGGAGAGGGGGCTGAGTGTCAGTGTACCCCGGGGGTCGGGGGTAGGAGACGGGGCTGAGGGTGGGTGTCCCCATGGGGTTCGGAGGTGGGAGAGTGGGCTGAGGGTCAGTGTCCCCGGGGGTGGAGAGTGGGCTGAGGGTCAGTGTCCCCCAGGCATCGGTGGTAGGTGAGGGGCCTGAGAGTCGGGTGGAGGAGAGCGGGCTGAGGGTGGGTGTCCACCGGGGGTCGGGGATATGAGAGGGAGCTGAGGGTGGATGTCCCCGGGGGTCGCGGGTAGGAGAGGGGGCTGAGGGTGAGTGGACCTGGGGATCCGGGATAGGAGAGGGGGCTGAGGGTCAGTGTCCCCCGGGGTTCGGGAGTAGAAGAGTGGGCTGAGGGTGGGTGTCCCTAGGGCTTGGGAGTAGGAGAGGGGGCTGAGGGTCAGTGTCCCCTGGGGACGGGGGTTTGTGAGGGGGCTGAGGGTCAATGTCCCCGGGGTCGGGGGTAGGAGAGGGGGCTGAGGGTCAATGTCCCCGGGGTCGTGGGTTAGAGAGGGGGCTGAGGGTCAGTGTTCCCGGGATCGGAGGTAGGAGAGGAGGCTGAGGGTCAAAGTCCCCGGGGGTCGGGGGTAGGAGAGGGGGCTGAGGGTGAGTGTCCCCGGGGTCGGGGGTAGGAGAGAGGGCTGAGTGTGAGTGTCCCCCGGGGGTCGGGGGTAGGAAAGTGGGCTGAGGGTGGGTGTTCCCGGGGGTGAGAGAGGGGGCTGAGGGTCAGTGTCCCCGAGGGATGGGGGTGAGAGAGTGGGCTGAGGGTGAGTGTCCCCCAGGGGGTCGGGGGTAGGAGAGGGGGCTGAGAGTGGGTGTCCACCGTCGGTCGGGGGTAGGAGAGGTGGCTGAGGGTCATTGTCCCCGGGGGTAGGAGAGAGGGCTGAGGGTGAGTGTCCCCCGGGTTTCGGGGATATGAGAGGGGGCTATGCGTCAGTGTCCCCGCGGGTAGGAGAGGGGGCTGAGGGTGAGTGTCCCCCGTGGGGTCGGGGGTGTGAGAGGGGGCTGAGGGTCAGTGCCCCAGGGGGTCGGGGCTAGGAGAGGGGGCTGAGGGTCATTGTCCCCGGGGGTGGGAGAGGGGGCTGAGGGTGAGTGTCACCGGGGTCGGGGGTAGGAGAGGGGGCTGAGGGTCATTGTCCCCGGGGGTAGGAGAGGGGGCTGAGGGTGAGTGGACCCGGGGGTCTGGGATAGGTGAGGGGGCTGAGGGTGAGTGTCCCCGGAGGTCGGGGGTGAGAGAGGGGGCTGAGGGTGAGTGTCCCCGGGGTCGGGGTAGGAGAGAGGGCTGAGGGTCAGTGTCCCCCGGGGTTCGGGCGTAGGAGAGGGGGCTGAGGGTGAGTGACCCAGGGGTCGTGGGTCGGAGAGGGTGCTGAGGGTCAGTGTCACCTGGGGTCGGGGGTCGGAGAGGGGGCTGGGGGTCACTTTCCACTGGGGACGGGGGTAGGAGAGGTGGCTGAGGGTCAGTGTCCCCGGTGATGTGGGTAGGAGAGGGGGCTGAGGGTCAGTGTCACCGGGTCGGGGGTGAGAGAGGGTGCTGAGGGTCAATATCCCCGGGGTCTGGGGTGAGAGATGGGGCTGAGGGTCAGTGTCCCCGCGGTCGTGGGTAGGAGAGGGGGCTTAGGGTGAGTGTCCCCCAGGGTCGGGGATATGAGAGGGGGCTGAGGCTGGGAGTCCCCGGGGGTCGGGGTGAGAGAGGGGTCTGAGGATCAGTGTCCCCGGGGGACGGGTGTAGGAGAGTGGGCTGAGGGTGGGTGTCCCCTGGGGTCGGGAGTAGGAGAGGGGGCTGAGGTTCAGTGTCCCCTGGGGACTGGGGTAGGAGAGGGGGCTGAGTGTCAGTGTGCCTGGGGGTCGGGTGTAGGAGAGGGGGCTGAGGGTCAATGTCCCCGGGATCTGGGGTGAGAGAGGGGGCTGAGGGTGAGTGTCCCCGGGGTCGGGTGTAGGAGAGGTGGCTGAGGGTCAGTGTCCCCCGGGGTTCGGGCGTAGGAGAGGGGGCTGAGGGTGAGTGACCCGGGGGTCGTGGGTAGGAAAGGGGGCTGAGGGTCAGTGTCCCCTGGTGTCGGGGGTCGGAGAGGGGGCTGAGGGTCACTTTCCCCTGGGGACGGGGGTAGGAGAGGGGGCTGAGGGTCAGTGTCCCCGGTGACGGGGGTAGGAGAGGGGGCTGAGGGTCAGTGTCACCGGGTCGGGGGTGTGAGAGGGGGCTGAGGGTGAGTGTCCCCCAGGGTCGGGGATATGAGACAGGGCTGAGGGTGGGAGTCCCCGGGGGTCGGGGTGAGTGAGGGGGCTGAGGATCAGTGTCCCCGGGGGTCGGGAGTAGGAGAGTGGGCTTAGGGTGGGTGTCCCTTGGCGTCGGGAGTAGGAGAGTGGGCTGAGGGTCAGTGTCCCCGGGGTCGGGGTTAGTGAGGGGGCAGAGAGTCAATGTCCCCGGGGTCTGGGGTGAGAGATGGGGCTGAGGGTCAGTGTCCCCGGGGGTAGGAGAGGGGGCTGAGGGTCAGTGTCCCACGGGTCGGGGGTGAGAGAGGGGGCTGAGGATGAGTGTCCCCCGGGGTTCGGGCGTAGGAAAGGGGGCTGAGGGTGAGTGACCCGGGGGTCGTGGGTAGGAGAGGGGGCTGAGGGTCAGTGTCCCCTGGGGTCGGGGGTCAGAGAGAGGGCTGAGGGTCACTTTCCCCTGGGGACGGGGGTAGGAGAGGGGGCTGAGGGTCAGTGTCCCCGGTGACGGGGGTAGGAGAGGGGCCTGAGGGTCAGTGTCACCGGGTCGGGGGTGAGAGAGAGGGCTGAGGGTCAGTGTCCCCGGGGTCGGAGGTAGGATAGGGGGCTGAGGGTCAGTGTCCCCGCGGTCGGGGGTAGGAGTAGGAGAGGGGGCTGAGGGTGAGTGTCCCCCAGGGTCGGGGATATGAGACGGGGCTGAGGGTGGGAGTCCCCGGGGGTCGGGGTGAGAGAGGGGGCTGAGGATCAGTGTCCCCGGGGGTCGGGTGTAGGAGAGTGGGCTGAGGGTGGGTGTCCCCTGGGGTCGGGAGTAGAAGAGGGGGCTGAGGGTCAGTGTCCCCGGGGTCGGGGGTAGTGAGGGGGCAGAGGGTCAATGTCCCCGGGGTCGTGGGTGAGAGATGGGTCTGAGGGTCAGTGTCCCCGGGGTCGGAGGTAGGAGAGGGGGCTGAGGGTCAATGTCCCCAGGGGTCGGGGTTAGGAGAGGGGGCTGAGAGTTAGTGTCCCGGGGTCGGGGGTAGGAGAGGGGGCTGAGTGTGAGTGTCCCCCGGGTGTCGGGGGTAGGAAAGGGGGCTGAGGGTGGGTGTCCCCGGGTGTCGGTGGTGAGATAGGGGGCTGAGGGTCAGTGTCACAGGGGGTTGGGGGTGAGAGAGTGGGCTGAGGGTGAGTGTCCCCCAGGGAGTCGGGTGTAGGAGAGGGGGCTGACGGTGGGTGTCCCCGGGGGTCGGGGGTAGGAGAGGGCCTGAGGGTCAGTGAACCCCGAGAGTCGGTGGTAGGAGAGGGGGTTGAGGCTCAGTGACCCCTGGGGACTGGGGTAGGAGAGGGGGCTGAGGGTCAGTGTCCCTGGGGGTCGGGTGTAGGAGAGGGGGCTGAGGGTCAATGTCCCCGGGGTCTGGGGTGAGAGAGGGGGCTGAGGGTCAGTGTCCCAGGGGTCGGCGGTAGGAGAGGGGGCTGAGGGTGAGTGTCCCCCGGTGGCTGAGGGTCAGTGTCCCCGGCGGTCGGGGATAGGAGAGGGGGCTGAGGGTGAGTGTCCCCGGGGTAGGGGGTAGGAGAGAGGGCTGAGTGTCATTGTCCCCCGGGGTTCGTGGTTATGAGAGGGGGCTGAGGGTCAGTGTCCCCGAGGGTGGAGAGTGGGCTGAGGGTCAGTGTCCCCCAGGCATCGGTGGTAGGTGAGGGGCCTGAGGGTCGGGTGTAGGAGAGCGGGTTGAGGGTGGGTGTCCCCCGGGGGTCGGCGGTATGAGAGGGAGCTGAGGGTGGGTGTCCCCGGGGGTCGGGGGTAGGAGAGGGGGCTGAGGGTCAGTGTCCCCAGGGGTAGGGGGTAGGAGAGGGGGCTCAGGGTCAGTGTCCCCGGGGGTCAGGGGTAGGAGAGGGGGCTGTGGGTCAGTGTCCCCGGGGGTCGGGGTTAGTCGAGGGGGCTGAGGGTCAGTGTCCACAGGGGTAGGGGGTAGGAGAGGGGGCTGAGGGTCAGTGTCCCCGGGGGCCCAGGGGTAGGTGAGGGGGCTGAGGGTCAGTGTCCCCGGGGGTCGTGGATAGTCGAGGGGGCTGAGGGTCAGTGTCCCCGGGGGTCGCTGGTAGTCGAGGGTGCTGAGGGTGGGATTCCCCGGTGTTTGCGATGTGAGAGAGGGGGTTGAGGGTGGGTGTCCACCGGCGGTCGGGGGTAGGAGAGGGGGCTCAGGGTGGGTGTTCCCCGGGGTTCGGGGGTATGAGAGGGGGCTGAGGGTCAGTGTCTCTCGTGGGTGAGAGAGGGTGCTGAGGGTGGGTGTCCCCCGGGTTTCGGGCGTATGAAAGGGGGCTGTGGGTCAGTGTCCCCGGGGGTAGGAGAGGGGGCTGAGGGTCAGTGTTCCCCGGGGGTCGGTGTTAGGAGAGGGGGCAGAGAGTCACTGTCCCCGGGGGTAGGAGAGGGGGCTGAGGGTGGAGTGTCCCCGGGGGACGGGGATGAGAGAGGGGGCTGAGGGTGAGTGTCCCCCGTGGATCGAGGGTGTGAGAGGGGGCTGAGGGTCAGTGCCCCAGGGGTTCGGGGGTAGGAGAGGGGGCTGAGGGTCTTTGTCTCCGGGGGTAGGAGACGGGGCTGAGGGTGAGTTTCCGCGTGGTCGGGCGTAGGAGAGGGTGCTGAGGGTCATTGTCCCCGGGGGTAGGAGAGGGGGCTGAGGGTTAGTGGACCCGGGGGTCTGGGATAGGAGAGGGGGCTGAGGGTGAGTGTCCCCGGGGGTCGTGGGTGAGAGAGGGGGCTGAGAGTGAGTGTCCCCGGAGTCGTGGGTCGGAGAGGGGGCTGAGGGTCAGTGTCCCCCGGGGTTCGGGCGTAGGGTAGGGGGCTGAGTGTGAGTTACCCAGGAGTAGTGGGTAGGAGAGGGGGCTGAGTGTCAGTGTCCCCTGGGGTCGGGGGTAGGAGAGGGGGCTGAGGGTCACTTTCCACTGGGGACGGGGGTAGGAGAGGGGGCTGAGGGTCAGTGTCACCGGGGTCGGGGGTGACAGAGAGGGCTGAGGGTCAGTGTTCCCGGGGTCGTAGACAGGACAGGGGGCTGAGCGTCAGTGTCCCCGGGGTCGGGGATAGGAGAGGGGGCTGAGGGTGGTTGTCCCCTGTGGTCGGTTTGAGAGAGGGGGCTGAGGATCAGTGTCCACGGGGGTCGGGTGTAGAAATGGGGGCTGAGTGTCAGTGTCCCCGGGGTCGGGGGTAGTGAGGGGGCTGAGGGTCAATGTTCCCGGGGTCGTGGGTGAGAGAGGGGGCTGAGGGTCAGTGTCGCCGGGGTCGGAGGTAGGAGAGGGGGCTGAGGGTCAATGTCTCCGGGGGTCGGGGGTGAGAGAGTGGGCTGAGGGTGAGTGTCCCCCAGGGGGTCGGGGGTAGGAGAGGGGGATGAGGGTGGGTGTCCCCCGTCGGTCGGGGGTAGGAGAGCGGGCTGAGGAGGGGTGTCCCCGGGGTCGGGGATAGGAGAGGGGGCTGATGGTGAGTGTCACCCGGTGGTCTGGGGTAGGAGAGGGGGCTGAGGTTCAGTGTCCCCGGGGTTCGGGGATGCGAGAGGGGGCTGAGGGTTAGTGTCCCCGGGCGTCGGGGATGAGAGAGGGGGCTTAGGGTGAGCTTTCACCGGCGATCTGGTTTCGGAGAGGGGGCTGAGTGTCAGTATCCCCGGAGGTCGGTGTTAGGAGAGGGGGCTGAGGTTCAGTGTCCCCGGGGGTCGGGGGTAGGAGAGGGGGCTGAGTGTCAGTGTCCTCCGGCGGTCGGGTGTAGGAGAGGGGGTTGAGGGTGGGTCTCCCCATGCGGGTCAGAGGTGGGAGAGGGGGCTGAGGGTCAGTGTCCCCAGGGGTGGAGAGTGGGCTGAGGGTCAGTATCCCCCAGGCATTGGGGGTAGGTGAGGGGCCTGAGGGTCGGGTGTAGGAGAGTCGGCTGAGGGTGGGTGTCCCCCGGGGGTCGGTTGTTATGAGAAGGTGCTGAGGTGGGTCTCCCCGGGGGTCGGGGGTAGGAGAGGGGGCTGATGGTCAGTGACACCCGAGAGTCGGTGGTAGGAGAGGGGGTTGACGCTCAGTGTCCCCTGGGGACGGGTGTAGGAGAGGGGGCTGAGGGTCAATGTCCCCGGGGTCTGGGGTGAGAGAGGGGGCTGAGGGTCAGTGTCCCAGGGGTCGGCAGTAGGAGAGGGGGCTGAGGGTGAGTGTCCCCCGGTGCCTCAGGGTCAGTGTCCCCGGGGTTCTGGGGTAGGAGAGGGGGCTGAGGGTGAGTGGCCCCGCGGGTCGGGGTTAGGAGAGGGGGCTGAGTGGCAGTGTACCCCGGGGGTCGGGGGTAGGAGACGGGGCTGAGGGTGGGTGTCCCCATGGGGTTCGGAGTGGGAGAGTGGGCTGAGGGTCAGTGTCCCCGGGGGTGGAGAGTGGGCTGAGGGTCAGTGTCCCCCAGGCATCGGTGGTAGGTGAGGTGCCTGAGAGTCGGGTGGAGGAGAGCGGGCTGAGGGTGGGTGTCCACCGGGGGTCGGGGATATGAGAGGGAGCTGAGGGTGGGTGTCCCCGGGGGTCGCGGGTAGGAGAGGGGGCTGAGGGTGAGTGGACCTGGGGATCCGGGATAGGAGAGGGGGCTGAGGGTCAGTGTCCCCCGGGGTTCGGGAGTAGAAGAGTGGGCTGAGGGTGGGTGTCCCTAGGGCTTGGGAGTAGGAGAGGGGGCTGAGGGTCAGTGTCCCCTGGGGACGGGGGTTTGTGAGGGGGCTGAGGGTCAATGTCCCCGGGGTCGGGGGTAGGAGAGGGGGCTGAGGGTCAATGTCCCCGGGGTCGTGGGTTAGAGAGGGGGCTGAGGGTCAGTGTTCCCGGGATCGGAGGTAGGAGAGGAGGCTGAGGGTCAAAGTCCCCGGGGGTCGGGGGTAGGAGAGGGGGCTGAGGGTGAGTGTCCCCGGGGTCGGGGGTAGGAGAGAGGGCTGAGTGTGAGTGTCCCCCGGGGGTCGGGGGTAGGAAAGTGGGCTGAGGGTGGGTGTTCCCGGGGGTGAGAGAGGGGGCTGAGGGTCAGTGTCCCCGAGGGATGGGGGTGAGAGAGTGGGCTGAGGGAGAGTGTCCCCCAGGGGGTCGGGGGTAGGAGAGGGGGCTGAGAGTGGGTGTCCACCGTCGGTCGGGGGTAGGAGAGGTGGCTGAGGGTCATTGTCCCCGGGGGTAGGAGAGAGGGCTGAGGGTGAGTGTCCCCCGGGTTTCGGGGATATGAGAGGGGGCTATGCATCAGTGTCCCCGCGGGTAGGAGAGGGGGCTGAGGGTGAGTGTCCCCCGTGGGGTCGGGGGTGTGAGAGGGGGCTGAGGGTCAGTGCCCCAGGGGGTCGGGGCTAGGAGAGGGGGCTGAGGGTCATTGTCCCCGGGGGTGGGAGAGGGGGCTGAGGGTGAGTGTCACCGGGGTCGGGGGTAGGAGAGGGGGCTGAGGGTCATTGTCCCCGGGGGTAGGAGAGGGGGCTGAGGGTGAGTGGACCCGGGGGTCTGGGATAGGTGAGGGGGCTGAGGGTGAGTGTCCCCGGAGGTCGGGGGTGAGAGAGGGGGCTGAGGGTGAGTGTCCCCGGGGTCGGGGTAGGAGAGAGGGCTGAGGGTCAGTGTCCCCCGGGGTTCGGGCGTAGGAGAGGGGGCTGAGGGTGAGTGACCCAGGGGTCGTGGGTCGGAGAGGGTGCTGAGGGTCAGTGTCCCCTGGGGTCGGGGGTCGGAGAGGGGGCTGGGGGTCACTTTCCCCTGGGGACGGGGGTAGGAGAGGTGGCTGAGGGTCAGTGTCCCCGGTGATGTGGGTAGGAGAGGGGGCTGAGGGTCAGTGTCACCGGGTCGGGGGTGAGAGAGGGTGCTGAGGGTGAATATCCCCGGGGACTGGGGTGAGAGATGGGGCTGAGGGTCAGTGTCCCCGCGGTCGTGGGTAGGAGAGGGGGCTTAGGGTGAGTGTCCCCCAGGGTCGGGGATATGAGAGGGGGCTGAGGCTGGGAGTCCCCGGGGGTCGGGGTGAGAGAGGGGTCTGAGGATCAGTGTCCCCGGGGGACGGGTGTAGGAGAGTGGGCTGAGGGTGGGTGTCCCCTGGGGTCGGGAGTAGGAGAGGGGGCTGAGGTTCAGTGTCCCCTGGGGACTGGGGTAGGAGAGGGGGCTGAGTGTCAGTGTGCCTGGGGGTCGGGTGTAGGAGAGGGGGCTGAGGGTCAATGTCCCCGGGATCTGGGGTGAGAGAGGGGGCTGAGGGTGAGTGTCCCCCGGTGGCTGAGGGTCAGTGTCCCCGGCGGTCGGGGATAGGAGAGGGGGCTGAGGGTGAGTGTCCCCGGGGTCGGGGGTAGGAGAGAGGGCTGAGGGTCAGTGTCCCCGGGGGTCGGGGGCAGGGGAGGGAGCTGAGGGTTAGTTTCCCCGGCGTTCTGGGGTAGGAGAGGGGGCTGAGGGTGAGTGGCCCCGGGGTTCGGGGTTAGGAGAGGGGGCTGAGTGTCAGTGTACCCCGGGGTTTGGGGTTAGGAGAGTGGGCTGAGGGTGGGTGTCCCCCGGGGGTCGGGCGTATGAGAGGGAGCTGAGGGTGGGTGTCCCTGGGGGTCGCGGATAGGAGAGGGGGCTGAGGGTCAGTGTCCCCAGGGGTAGGGGGTAGGATAGGGGGCTGAGGGTCAGTGTCCCCGGGGGTCAGGGGTAGGACAGGGGGCTGAGGGTCCGTGTCCCCGGGGGTCGGGGCAGTCGAGCGGGCTGAGGGTCAGTGTCCCCGGGGCTCGGTGTTAATCGAGGGTGCTGAGGGTGGGTTTCCCCAGGGTTTGGGATGTGAGAGAGGGGGTTGAGGGTGGGTGTCCCCCTAGGGTCGGGGGTAGGAGAGGGGGCTGAGAGTGGGTGTCCCCCGGGGTTCGTGGGTATGAGATGGGGCTGAGGGTCAGTGTCTCTCGGGGGTGAGAGAGGGGCCTGAGGGTGGGTGTCGCCCGGGTTTCGGGGGTATGAGTGGGGGCTGTGGGTCAGTGTCCCCGGGGGTAGGAGAGGGGGCTGAGGGTCAGTGTCCCACGGGTGTCGGTGTTAGGAAAGGGGGCAGAGAGTCAGTGTCCCCGGGGGTAGGAGAGGGGGCTGAGGGTGGAGTGTCCCCGGGGGTCGGGGATGAGAGAGGGGGCTGAGGGTGAGTGTCCCCCGTGGGGTCGGGGGTGTGAGAGGGGGCTGAGGGTCATTGTCACTGGAGGTAGGAGAGGGGGCTGAGGATGAGTGTCCCCGGGGTCGGGGGTAGGAGAGGGGGCTGAGGGTCATTGTCCCCAGGGGTAGGAGAGGGGGCTGAGGTTGAGTGGACCCGGGGGTCTGGGATAGGAGAGGGGGCTGAGGGTGAGTGTCCCCGGGGGTCGGGGGTGAGAGAGGGGGCTGAGGGTGAGTGTCCCCGGGGTCGGGTGTAGGAGAGGTGGCTGAGGGTCAGTGTCCCCCGGGGTTCGGGCGTAGGAGAGGGGGCTGAGGGTGAGTGACCCGGGGGTCGTGGGTAGGAAAGGGGGCTGAGGGTCAGTGTCCCCTGGTGTCGGGGGTCGGAGAGGGGGCTGAGGGTCACTTTCCCCTGGGGACGGGGGTAGGAGAGGGGGCTGAGGGTCAGTGTCCCCGGTGACGGGGGTAGGAGAGGGGGCTGAGGGTCAGTGTCACCGGGTCGGGGGTGTGAGAGGGGGCTGAGGGTGAGTGTCCCCCAGGGTCGGGGATATGAGACGGGGCTGAGGGTGGGAGTCCCCGGGGGTCGGGGTGAGTGAGGGGGCTGAGGATCAGTGTCCCCGGGGGTCGGGTGTAGGAGAGTGGGCTTAGGGTGGGTGTCCCTTGGCGTCGGGAGTAGGAGAGTGGGCTGAGGGTCAGTGTCCCCGGGGTCGGGGTTAGTGAGGGGGCAGAGAGTCAATGTCCCCGGGGTCTGGGGTGAGAGATGGGGCTGAGGGTCAGTGTCCCCGGGGTCGGAGGTAGGAGAGGGGGCTGAGGGTCAATATCCCCGGGGATCGGGGGTAGTAGATGGGGCTGAGGGTTAGTTTCCCCGGGGTCGGGGGTAGGATAGGGGGCTGAGTGTGAGTGTCCCCCGGGTGTCGGGGGTAGGAAAGGGGGCTGAGGGTGGGTGTCCCCGGGGGTCGCTGGTGAGATAGTGGGCTGAGGGTCAGTGTCACAGGGGGGTGGGGGTGAGAGAGTGGGCTGAGGGTGAGTGTCCCCCAGGGGGTCGGGTGTAGGAGAGGGGGCTGACGGTGGGTGTCCCCGGGGGTCGGGGGTAGGAGAGGGGGCTGAGGGTCAGTGAACCCCGAGAGTCGGTGGTAGGAGAGGGGGTGAGGGTCAGTGTCTCTCGGGGGTGAGAGAGGGGCCTGAGGGTGGGTGTCGCCAGGGTTTCGGGGGTATGAGAGGGGCTGTGGGTCAGTGTCCCCGGGGGTAGGAGAGGGGGCTGAGGGTCAGTGTCCCACGGGTGTCGGTGTTAGGAAAGGGGGCAGAGAGTCAGTGTCCCCGGGGGTAGGAGAGGGGGCTGAGGGTGGAGTGTCCCCGGGGGTCGGGGATGAGAGAGGGGGCTGAGGGTGAGTGTCCCCCGTTGGATCGGGGGTGTGAGAGGGGGCTGAGGGTCAGTCCCCCAGTGGGTCGGGGGTAGGAGAGGGGGCTGAGGGTCATTGTCCCTGGGGGTAGGAGAGGGGGCTGAGGGTGAGTGTCGCCTGGGTCGGAGGTAGGAGAGGGGGCTGAGGGTCATTATCCCCAGGGGTAGGAGAGGGGGCTGATGGTGAGTGGACCCGGGGTTCTGGGATAGGAGAGGGGGCTGAGGGTGAGTGTCCCCGGGGGTCGGGAGTGAGAGAGGGGACTGAGGGTGAGTGTCCCCGGGGTCGGGTGTAGGAGAGGTGGCTGAGTGTCAGTGTCCCCCGGGATTCGGGCGTAGGAGAGTGGGCTGAGGGTGAGTGACCCGGGCGTCGTGGGTAGGAGAGGGGGCTGAGGGTCAGTGTCCCCTGGGGTCGGGGGTCGCAGAGGTGGCTGAGGGTCACTTTCTGGGGACGGGGGTAGGAGAGGGGGCTGAGAGTGGGTGTCCCCCGGGGTTCGTGGGTATGAGAGGGGGCTGAGGGTCAGTGTCTCTCGGGGGTGAGAGAGGGGCCTGAGGGTGGGTGTCGCCCGGGTTTCGGGGGCATGAGAGGGGGCTGTGGGTCAGTGTCCACGGGGGTAGGAGAGGGGGCTGAGGGTCAGTGTCCCACGGGTCGGGGGTGAGAGAGGGGGCTGAGGATGAGTGTCCCCCGGGGTTCGGGCGTAGGAGAGGGGGCTGAGGGTGAGTGACCCGGGGGTCGTGGGTAGGAGAGGGGGCTGAGGGTCAGTGTCCCCTGGGGTCGGGGGTCGGAGAGGGGGCTGAGGGTCACTTTCCCCTGGGGACGGGGGTAGGAGAGGGGGCTGAGGGTCAGTGTCTCCGGTGACGGGGGTAGGAGAGGGGCCTGAGGGTCAGTGTCACCGGGTCGGGGGTGAGAGAGAGGGCTGAGCGTCAGTGTCCCCGGGGTCGGAGGTAGGATAGGGGGCTGAGGGTCAGTGTCCCCGCGGTCGGGGGTAGGAGTAGGAGAGGGGGCTGAGGGTGAGTGTCCCCCAGGGTCGGGGATATGAGACGGGGCTGAGGGTGGGAGTCCCCGGGGGTCGGGGTGAGAGAGGGGGCTGAGGATCAGTGTCCCCGGGGGTCGGGTGTAGGAGAGTGGGCTGAGGGTGGGTGTCCCCTGGGGTCGGGAGTAGAAGAGGGGGCTGAGGGTCAGTGTCCCCGGGGTCGGGGGTAGTGAGGGGGCAGAGGGTCAATGTCCCCGGGGTCGTGGGTGAGAGATGGGTCTGAGGGTCAGTGTCCCCGGGGTCGGAGTTAGGAGAGGGGGCTGAGGGTCAATGTCCCCAGGGGTCGGGGTTAGGAGAGGGGGCTGAGAGTTAGTGTCCCGGGGTCGGGGGTAGGAGAGGGGGCTGAGTGTGAGTGTCCGCCGGGTGTCGGGGGTAGGAAAGGGGGCTGAGGGTGGGTGTCCCCGGGTGTCGGTGGTGAGATAGGGGGCTGAGGGTCAGTGTCACAGGGGGTTGGGGGTGAGAGAGTGGGCTGAGGGTGAGTGTCCCCCAGGGAGTCGGGTGTAGGAGAGGGGGCTGACGGTGGGTGTCCCCGGGGGTCGGGGGTAGGAGAGGGCCTGAGGGTCAGTGAACCCCGAGAGTCGGTGGTAGGAGAGGGGGTTGAGGCTCAGTGACCCCTGGGGACTGGGGTAGGAGAGGGGGCTGAGGGTCAGTGTCCCTGGGGGTCGGGTGTAGGAGAGGGGGCTGAGGGTCAATGTCCCCGGGGTCTGGGGTGAGAGAGGGGGCTGAGGGTCAGTGTCCCAGGGGTCGGCGGTTGGAGAGGGGGCTGAGGGTGAGTGTCCCCCGGTGGCTGAGGGTCAGTGTCCCCGGCGGTCGGGGATAGGAGAGGGGGCTGAGGGTGAGTGTCCCCGGGGTAGGGGGTAGGAGAGAGGGCTGAGTGTCAGTGTCCCCCGGGGTTCGTGGTTATGAGAGGGGGATGAGGGTCAGTGTCTCACGGGGGTGAGAGAGGGGCCTGAGGGTGGGTGTCGCCCGGGTTTCGGAGGTAGGAGAGGGGGCTGAGGGTCAGTGTCCCCGGGGTTTCGGGGGTAGGAGAGGGGGCTGAGGGTGAGTGGCCCCGGGGGTCGGGGTTAGGAGAGGGGGCTGAGTGTCAGTGTACCCCGGGGGTCGGGGGTAGGAGTGGGGGCTGAGGGTGGGTGTCCCCATGGGGATCGGAGGTGGGAGATGGGGCTGAGGGTCAGTGTCCCCGGGGGTGGAGAGTGGGCTGAAGGTCAGTGTCCCCCAGGCATCGGTGGTCGGTGAAGGGCCTGAGGGTCGGGTGTAGGAGAGCGGGCTGAGGGTGGGTGTCCCCCGGGGCCTGGGGTATGAGAGGGAGCTGAGGCTGGGTGTCCCCGGGGGTCGCGGGTAGGAGAGGGGGCTGAGGGTCAGTGTCCACAGGCGTAGGGGGTAGGAGAGGGGGCTGAGGGTCAGTGTCCCCGGGGGTCAGGAGTAGGAGAGGGGGCTGAGGGTCCGTGTCCCCTGGGGTCGGGGATAGTCGAGGGGGCTGAGGGTCAGTGTCCCCGGGTCTCGGTGGTAGTCGAGGGTGTTGAGGGTGGGTTTTCCCGGGGTTTGGGATGTGAGAGAGGGGGTTGAGTGTGGGTGTCCCCCGGGAGTCAGGGGTAGGAGAGGGGGCTGAGGGTGGGTATCCCCCGGGGTTCGGGGGTATGAGAGGGGGCTGAGGGTCAGTGTCTCTCGGGGGTGAGAGAGGGGGCTGAGGGTGGGTGTCGCCCGGGTTTCGGGGGTATGAGAGGGGGCTGTGGGTCAGTGTCCCCGGGGGTAGGAGAGGGTGCTGAGGGTCAGTGTCCCACGGGTGTCGGTGTGAGGAAAGGGGGCAGAGAGTCAGTGTACACGGGGGTAGGAGAGGGGGCTGAGGGTGGAGTGTCCCCGGGCGTCAGGGATGAGAGAGGGGGCTGAGCGTGAGTTTCCCCCGTGGGGTCGGGTGTGTGAGAGGGGGCTGAGGGTCAGTCCCCCAGGGGGTCGGGGGTAGGAGAGGGGGCTGAGGGTCATTGTCCCTGGGGGTAGGAGAGGGGGCTGAGGGTGAGTGTCCCCGGGTTCGGCGGGAGGAGAGGGGGCTGAGGGTCATTGTCCCCGGGGGTAGGATAGGGGGCTGATGGTGAGTGGACCCGGGGGTCCGGGATAGTAGAGGGGGCTGAGGGTGAGTGTCCCCGAGGGTCGAGGGTGAGAGAGGGGGCTGAGGGTGAGTGTCCCCGGCGTCGGGGGTAGGCGAGGGGGCTGAGGGTCAGTGTCCCCCGGGGTTCGGGCGTAGGAGAGGGGGCTGAGGGTGAGTGACCCGGGGTCGGAGGTAGGAGAGGGGGCTGAGGGTCAGTGTCCCCGGGTTCGGGGGTAGGAGAGGAGGCTGAGGGTGAGTGTTCCCCAGGTTCGGGGGTATGAGACGGGGCTGAGGGTGGGTGTCACCGGGGGTCGGGGGTGAGAGAGGGGGCTGAGAATCAGTGTCCCCGGGGGTCGGGTGTAGGAGAGTGGGCAGAGGGTGGGTGTCCCCTGGGGTTGGGAGTAGGAGAGGGGGCTGAGGGTCAGTGTCCCCTGGGGACGGGGGTAGGAGATGGGGCTGAGTGTCAGTGTCCCCGGGGTCGGGGGTAGGAGAGGGGGCTGAGGGTCAATGTCCCCTGGGTCGTGGGTTAGAGAGGGGGCTGAGGGTCAGTGTCCCCGGGGTCGGAGGTAGGAGAGGGGGCTGAGGGTCAATGTCCCCGGGGATCGGGGGTAGGAGGGGGGGCTGAGGGTGAGTGTCCCCCGGGTCGGGGGTATGAGAGGGGGCTGAGGGTCAGTGTCCCCCGGGGGTCGGTGTTAGGAGAAGGGGCAGAGAGTCAGTGTCCCCGGGGGTGGAGAGTGGGCTGAGGGTCAGTGTCCCCCAGGCATCGATTGTAGGTGAGGGGCCTGAGGGTCGGGTGTAGGAGAGCGGGCTGAGGGTGGGTGTCCCCCGGGGGTCGGGGGTATGAGAGGGAGCTGAGGGTGGGTGTCCCCGGGTGTCGCGGGTAGGAGAGGGGGCTGAGGGTCAGTGTCCCCAGGAGTAGGGGGTAGGATAGGGGGCTGAGGGTCCGTGTCCCCGGGGGTCGGGGTAGTCGAGGGGGCTGAGGGTCAGTGTCCCACGGGTGTCGGTGTTAGGAAAGGGGGCAGAGAGTCAGTGTCCCCGGGGGTAGGAGAGGGGGCTGAGGGTGGAGTGTCCCCGGGAGTCGGGGATGAGAGAGGGGGCTGAGGGTGAGTGTCCCCCGTGGGGTCGGGGGTGTGAGAGGGGGCTGAGGGTCAGTCCCCCAGGGGGTCGGGGTAGGAGAGGGGGCTGAGGGTCATTGTCCCTGGGGGTAGGAGAGGGGGCTGAGGGTGAGTGGACCCGGGGGTCTGGGATAGGAGAGGGGGCTGAGGGTGAGTGTCCCCGGGGGTCGCGGGTGAGAGAGGGGGCTGAGGGTGGCTGTCCCCGGGGGTCGGTGGTTAGATAGGGGGCTGAGGGTCAGTGTCCCGCGGGGTTCGTGGGTATGAAAGGAGGCTGAGGGTCAGTGTCTCTCGGGGGTGAGAGAGGGGCCGGAGGGTGGGTGTCGCCCGGGTTTCGGGGTATGAGAGGGGGCTGTGGGTCAGTGTCCCCGGGGGTAGGAGAGGTGGCTGAGGGTCAGTGTCCCACGGGTGTCGGTGTTAGGAAAGGGGGCAGAGAGTCAGTGTCCCCGGGGGTAGGAGAGGGGGCTGAGGGTGGAGTGTCCCCGGGGGTCGGGGATGAGAGAGGGGGCTGAGGGTGAGTGTCCCCCGTGGGGCCGGGGGTGTGAGAGGGGGCTGAGGGTCAGTCCCCCAGGTGGTCGGGGGTAGAAGAGGGGGCTGAGGGTCATTGTCCCTGGGGGTAGGAGAGGGGGCTGAGGGTGAGTGTCCCCGGGGTCGGGGGTAGGAGAGGGGGCTGAGGGTCAGTCCCCCAGGTGGTCGGGGGTAGAAGAGGGGGCTGAGGGTCATTGTCCCCAGGGGTAGGAGAGGGGGCTGAGGGTGAGTGGACCCGGGTGTCTGGGATAGGAGAGGGGGCTGAGGGTGAGTGTCCCCGGGGGTCGGGGGTGAGAGAGGGGGCTGAGGGTGAGTTTCCCCGGGGTCGGGTGTAGGAGAGGTGGCTGAGGGTCAGTGTCCCCCGGGGTTCGGGCGTAGGAGAGGGGACTGAGGGTGAGTGACCCGGGGGTCGTGGGTAGGAGAGGGGGCTCAGGGTCAGTGTCCCCTGGAGTCGGGGGTCGGAGAGGGGGCTGAGGTTCACTTTCCCCTGGGGACGGGGGTGGGAGAGGGGGCTGAGAGTCAGTGTCCCCGGTGACGGGGGTAGGAGAGGGGGCTGAGGGTCAGTGTCACCGGGTCGGGGGTGAGAGAGGGGGCTGAGGGTCAGTGTCCCCGAGGTCGGAGGTAGGAGAGGGGGCTGAGGGTCAGTGTCCCCGCGGTCGGGGGTAGGAGAGGGGGCTGAGGGTGAGTGTCCCCCAGGTTCGGGGATATGAGACGGGGCTGAGGGTGGGAATCCCCGGGGGTCGGGGTGAGAGAGGGGGCTGAGGATCAGTCTCCCCGGTGGTCGGGTGTAGGAGAGTGGGCTGAGGGTGGGTGTCCCCTGGGGTCGGGAGGAGGAGAGGGGGCTGAGGGTCAGTGTCCCCGGGGTCGGGGGTAGTGAGCGGGCTGAAGGTCAATGTCCCCGGAGTCGTGGGTGAGAGATGGGGCTGAGGGTCAGTGTACCCGGGGTCGGAGGTAGGAGAGGGGGCTGAGGGTCAATGTCCCCGGGGGTCGGGGGTAGGAGAGGGGGCTGAGGGTTAGTGTCCCCGGCGTCGGGGGTAGGAGAGGGGGCTGAGTGTGAGTGTACCCCGGGTGTCGGGGTAGGAAAGGGGGCTGAGGGTGGGTGTCCCCGGTGGTCGGTGGTGAGATAGGGGACTGAGGGTCAGTGTCACAGGGGGTTGGGGGTGAGAGAGTGGGCTGAGGGTGAGTGTCCCCCAGAGGATCGGGTGTAGGAGAGGGGGCTGACGGTGGGTGTCCACGGGGGTCGGGGGTAGGAGAGGAGGCTGAGGGTCAGTGACCCCCGAGAGTCGGTGGTAGGAGAGGGGGTTGAGGCTCAGTGTTCCCTGGGGACGGGGGTAGGAGAGGGGGCTGAGGGTCAGTTTCCCTGGGGATCGGGTGTAGGAGAGGGGGCTGAGGGTCAATGTCCCCGGGGTCTGTGGTGAGAGAGGGGGCTGAGGGTCAGTGTCCCAGGGATCGGCGTTAGGAGAGGGGGCTGAGGGTGAGTGTCCCCCGGTGGCTGAGGGTCAGTGTCCCCGGCGGTCGGGGATAGGAGAGGGGGCTGAGGGTGAGTGTCCCCGGGGTAGGGGGTAGGAGAGAGGGCTGAGGGTCAGTGTCCCGCGGGGTTCGTGGGTATGAGAGGGGGCTGAGTGTCAGTGTCTCTCGGGGGTGAGAGAGGGGCCGGAGGGTGGGTGTCGCCCGGGTTTCGGGGGTATGAGAGGGGGCTGTGGGTCAGTGTCCCCGGGGGTAGAAGAGGTGGCTGAGGGTCAGTGTCCCACGGGTGTCGGTGTTGGGAAAGGGGGCAGAGAGTCAGTGTCCCCGGGGGTAGGAGAGGGGGCTGAGGGTGGAGTGTCCCCGGGGGTCGGGGATGAGAGTTGGGGGCTGAGGGTGAGTGTCCCCCGTGGGGTCGGGGGTGTGAGAGGGGGCTGAGGGTCAGTCCCCCAGGTGGTCGGGGGTAGGAGAGGGGGCTGAGGGTCATTGTCCCTGGGGGTAGGAGAGGGGGTTGAGGGTCATTGTCCCCAGGGGTAGGAGAGGTGGCTGAGGGTGAGTGGACCCGGGTGTCTGGGATAGGAGAGGGGGCTGAGGGTAAGTGTCCCCGGGGGTCGGGGGTGAGAGAGGAGGCTGAGGGTGAGTTTCCCCGGGGTCGGGTGCAGTAGAGGGGGCTGAGGGTCAGTGTCCCCCGGGGTTCGGGCGTAGGAGAGGGGACTGAGGGTGAGTGACCCGGGGGTCGTGGGTAGGAGAGGGGGCTCAGGGTCAGTGTCTCTCGGGGGTGAGAGAGGGGGCTGAGGGTGGGTGTCGCCCGGGTTTCGGGGCTATGAGAGGGGGCTGTGGGTCAGTGTCCCCGGGGGTAGGAGAGGGTGCTGAGGGTCAGTGTCCCACGGGTGTCGGTGTGAGGAAAGGGGGCAGAGAGTCAGTGTACACGGGGGTAGGAGAGGGGGCTGAGGGTGGAGTGTCCCCGGGCGTCAGGGATGAGAGAAGGGGCTGAGCGTGAGTTTCCCCCGTGGGGTCGGGTGTGTGAGAGGGGGCTGAGGGTCAGTCCGCCAGGGGGTCGGGGGTAGGAGAGGGGGCTGAAGGTCATTGTCCCTGGGGGTAGGAGAGGGGGCTGAGGGTGAGTGTCCCCGGGGTCGGCGGGAGGAGAGGGGGCTGAGGGTCATTGTCCCTGGGGGTAGGATAGGGGGCTGATGGTGAGTGGACCCGGGGGTCCGGGATAGTAGAGGGGGCTGAGGGTGAGTGTCCCCGAGGGTCGAGGGTGAGAGAGGGGGCTGAGGGTGTGTCCCCGGCGTCGGGGGTAGGCGAGGGGGCTGAGGGTCAGTGTCCCCCGGGGTTCGGGCGTAGGAGAGGGGGCTGAGGGTGAGTGACCCGGGGTCGGAGGTAGGAGAGGGGGCTGAGGGTCAGTGTCCCCGGGTTCGGGGGTAGGAGAGGAGGCTGAGGGTGAGTGTTCCCCAGGTTCGGGGGTATGAGACGGGGCTGAGGGTGGGTGTCACCGGGGGTCGGGGGTGAGAGAGGGGGCTGAGAATCAGTGTCCCCGGGGGTCGGGTGTAGGAGAGTGGGCAGAGGGTGGGTGTCCCCTGGGGTTGGGAGTAGGAGAGGGGGCTGAGGGTCAGTGTCACCTGGGGACGGGTGTAGGAGATGGGGCTGAGTGTCAGTGTCCCCGGGGTCGGGGGTAGGAGAGGGGGCTGAGGGTCAATGTCCCCTGGGTCGTGGGTTAGAGAGGGGGCTGAGGGTCAGTGTCCCCGGGGTCGGAGGTAGGAGAGGGGGCTGAGGGTCAATGTCCCCGGGGATCGGGGGTAGGAGGGGGGGCTGAGGGTGAGTGTCCCCGGGGTCGGGGGTATGAGAGGGGGCTGAGTGTCAGTGTACCCCGAGGGTCGGGGGTAGGAGTGGGGGCTGAGGGTGGGTGTCCCCATGGGGGTCGGAGGTGGGAGAGGGGGCTGAGGGTCATTGTCCCTGGGGGTAGGAGAGGGGGCTGTGGGTCAGTGTCCCCGGGGGTAGAAGAGGTGGCTGAGGGTCAGTGTCCCACGGTTGTCGGTGTTAGGAAAGGGGGCAGAGAGTCAGTGTCCCCGGGGGTAGGAGAGGGGGCTGAGGGTGGAGTGTCCCCGGGGGTCGGGGATGAGAGCTGGGGGCTGAGGGTGAGTGTCCCCCGTGGGGTCGGGGGTGTGAGAGGGGGCTGAGGGTCAGTCCCCCAGGTGGTCGGGGGTAGGAGAGGGGGCTGAGGGTCATTGTCCCTGGGGGTAGGAGAGGGGGCTGAGGGTGAGTGTCCCCGGGGTCGGGGGTAGGAGAGGGGGTTGAGGGTCATTGTCCCCAGGGGTAGGAGAGGTGGCTGAGGGTGAGTGGACCCGGGTGTCTGGGATAGGAGAGGGGGCTGAGGGTGAGTGTCCCCGGGGGTCGGGGGTGAGAGAGGAGGCTGAGGGTGAGTTTCCCCGGGGTCGGGTGCAGTAGAGGGGGCTGAGGGTCAGTGTCCCCCGGGGTTCGGGCGTAGGAGAGGGGACTGAGGGTGAGTGACCCGGGGGTCGTGGGTAGGAGAGGGGGCTCAGGGTCAGTGTCCCCTGGAGTCGGGGGTCGGAGAGGGGGCTGAGGTTCACTTTCCCCTGGGAACGGGGGTAGGAGAAGGGTCTGAGAGCCAGTGTACCCGGTGACGGGGGTAGGAGAGGGGGCTGAGGGTCAGTGTCACCGGGTCGGGGGTGAGAGAGGGGGCTGAGGGTCAGTGTCCCCGAGGTCGGAGGTAGGAGAGGGGGCTGAGGGTCAGTGTCCCCGCGGTCGGGGGTAGGAGAGGGGGCTGAGGGTGAGTGTCCCCCAGGGTCGGGGATATGCGACGGGGCTGAGGGTGGGAATCCCCGGGGGTCGGGGTGAGAGAGGGGGCTGAGGATCAGTGTCCCCGGGGGTCGGGTGTAGGAGAGTGGGCTGAGGGTGGGTGTCCCCTGGGGTCGGGAGGAGGAGAGGGGGCTGAGGGTCAGTGTCCCCGGGGTCGGGGGTAGTGAGCGGGCTGAGGGTCAATGTCCCCGGAGTCGTGGGTGAGAGATGGGGCTGAGGGTCAGTGTACCCGGGGTCGGAGGTAGGAGAGGGGGCTGAGGGTCAATGTCCCCGGGGGTCGGGGGTAGGAGAGGGGGCTGAGGGTTAGTGTCCCTGGGGTCGGGGGTAGGAGAGGGGGCTGAGTGTGAGTGTCCCCCGGGTGTCGGGGTTAGGACACGGGGCTGAGGGTGGGTGTCCCCGGGGGTCGGTGGTGAGATAGGGGGCTGAGGGTCAGTGTCACAGGGGGTTGGGGGTGAGAGAGTGGGCTGAGGGTGAGTGTCCCCCAGAGGGTCGGGTGTAGGAGAGGGGGCTGACGGTGGGTGTCCACGGGGGTCGGGGGTAGGAGAGGGGGCTGAGGGTCAGTGACCCCCGAGAGTCGGTGGTAGGAGAGGGGGTTGAGGCTCAGTGTCCCCTGGGTACGGGGGTAGGAGAGGGGCTGAGGGTCAGTGTCCCTGGGGGTCGGATGTCGGAGAGGGGGCTGAGGGTCAATGTCCCCGGGGTCTCGGGTGAGAGAGGGGGCTGAAGGTCAGTGTCCCAGGGGTCGGCGGTAAGAGAGGGGGCTGAGGGTGAGTGTCCCCCGGTGACTGAGGGTCAGTGTCCCCGGCGGTCGGGGATAGGAGAGGGGGCTGAGGGTGAGTGTCCCCGGGGTAGGTGGTAGGAGAGAGGGCTGAGGGTCAGTGTCCCCGGGATCGGGGGTAGGAGAGGGGGCTGAGGGTGAGTGGCCTCGGGGGTCGGGGTTAGGAGAGGGGGCTGAGTGTCAGTGTACCCCGAGGGTCGGGGGTAGGAGTGGGGGCTGAGGGTGGGTGTCCCCATGGGGGTCGGAGTTGGGAGAGGGGGCTGAGGGTCAGTGTCCCCGGGGGTGGAGAGTGGGCTGAGGGTCAGTGCCCCCAGGATTCGGTGGTAGGTGAAGGGCCTGAGGGTTGGGTGTAGGAGAGCGGGCTGAGGGTGGGTGTCCCCCGGGGCCTGGGGTATGAGAGGGAGCTGAGGGTGGGTGTCCCCGGGGGTCGCGGGTAGGAGAGTGGGCTGAGGGTCAGTGTCCCCAGGGGTAGGGGGTAGGAGAGGGGGCTGAGGGTCAGTGTCCCCGGGGGTCAGGGGTAGGAGAGGGGGCTGAGGGTCCGTGTCCCCGGGGGTCGGGGATAGTCGAGGGGGCTGAGGGTCAGTGTCCCCGGGGCTCGGTGGTAGTCGAGGGTGTTGAGGGTGGGTTTACCCGGGGTTTGGGATGTGAGAGAGGGGGTTGAGGGTGGGTGTCCCCCGGGGGTCGGGGGTATGAGAGGGGGCTGTGGGTCAGTGTCCCCGGGGGTAGGAGAGGGTGCTGAGGGTCAGTGTCCCACGGGTGTCGGTGTTAGGAAAGGGGGCAGAGAGTCAGTGTCCCCGGGGGTAGGAGAGGGGGCTGAGGGTGGAGTGTCCCCGGGGGTCAGTGATGAGCGAGGGGGCTGAGGGTGAGTGTCCCCCGTGGGATCGGGTGTGTGAGAGGGGGCTGAGGGTCAGTCCCCCAGGGGGTCGGGGGTAGGAGAGGGGGCTGAGGGTCATTGTCCCTGGGGGTAGGAGAGGGGGCTGAGGATGAGTGTCCCCGGGGTCGGCGGTAGTTGAGGGGGCTGAGGGTCATTGTCCCCGGGGGTAGGATAGGGGGCTGAGGGTGATTGGACCCGGGGGTCCGGGATAGTAGAGGGGGCTGAGGGTGAGTGTCCCCGAGGGTCGAGGGTGAGAGAGGGGGCTGAGGGTTAGTGTCCCCGGAGTTCGGGCTTAGGAGAGGGGGCTGAGGGTGAGTGACCCGGGGGTCGTGGGTCGGAGAGGGGGCTGAGGGTCAATGTCCCCTGGGTCGTGGGTTAGAGAGGGGGCTGAGGGTCAGTGTCCCCGGGGTCGGAGGTAGGAGAGGGGGCTGAGGGTCAATGTCCCCGGGGATCGGGGGTAGGAGAGGGGGCTGAGGGTGTGTGTCCCCGGGGTCGGGGGTCGGAGA
Organism: Pristiophorus japonicus; assembly: GCF_044704955.1. Taxonomy (NCBI): domain Eukaryota; kingdom Metazoa; phylum Chordata; class Chondrichthyes; family Pristiophoridae; genus Pristiophorus; species Pristiophorus japonicus. Next base: position 1,186,004 of record NW_027250649.1, read on the forward strand.
GGGGGCTGAGGGTCAGTGTCCCCCGGGGGTCGGTGTTAGGAGAAGGGGCAGAGAGTCAGTGTCCCCGGGGGTGGAGAGTGGGCTGAGGGTCAGTGTCCCCCAGGCATCGATGGTAGGTGAGGGGCCTGAAGGTCGGGTGTTGGAGAGCGGGCTGAGGGTGGGTGATCCCGGGGGTCGGGGGTATGAGAGGGAGCTGAGGGTGGGTGTCCCCGCGGGTCGCGGGTAGGAGAGGGGGCTGAGGGTCAGTGTCCCCAGGGGTAGGGGGTAGGATAGGGGGCTGAGGGTCAGTGTCCCCGGGGGTCAGGGGTAGGACAGGGGGCTGAGGGTCCGTGTCCCCGGGGGTCGGGGTAGTCGAGGGGGCTGAGGGTCAGTGTCCCCGGGGCTCGGTGGTAATCGAGGGTGCTGAGGGTGGGTTTCCCTGGGGTTTGGGATGTGAGAGAGGGGGTTGAGGGTGGGTGTCCCCCTAGGGTCGGGGGTAGGAGAGGGGGCTGAGATTGGGTGTCTCCCTGGGTTCGTGGGTATGAGAGGGGGCTGAGGGTCAGTGTCTCTCGGGGGTGAGAGAGGGGCCTGAGGGTGGGTGTCGCCCGGGTTTCGGGGTTATGAGAGGGGGCTGTGGGTCAGTGTCCCCGGGGGTAGGAGAGGGGGCTGAGGGTCAGTGTCCCACGGGTGTCGGTGTTAGGAAAGGGGGCAGAGAGTCAGTGTCCCCGGGGGTAGGAGAGGGGGCTGAGGGTGGAGTGTCCCCGAGGGTCGGGGATGAGAGAGGGTGCTGAGGGTGAGTGGACCCCGTGGGGTCGGGGGTGTGAGAGGGGGCTGAGGGTCAGTCCCCCAGGGGGTCGGGGGTAGGAGAGTGGGCTGAGGGTCATTGTCCCTGGGGGTAGGAGAGGGGGCTGAGGGTGAGTGTCCCCGGGGTCGGGGGTAGGAGAGGGGGCTGAAGGTCGTTGTCCCCAGGGGTAGGAGAGGGGGCTGAGGGTGAGTGGACCCGGGGGTCTGGGATAGGAGAGGGTGCTGAGTGTGAGTGTCCCCGGGGGTCGCGGTTGAGAGAGGGGGCTGAGGGTGAGTGTCCCCGGGGTCGGGTGTAGGAGAGGTGGCTGAGGGTCAGTGTCCCCCGGGGTCCGCCGTAGGAGAGGGGGCTGAGGGTGAGTGACCCGGGGGTCGTGGGTAGGAGAGGGGGCTGAGGGTCAGTGTCACCGGGTCGGGGGTGAGAGAGGGGGCTGAGGGTCAGTGTCCCCTGGGTCGGAGGTAGGAGAGGGGGCTGAGGGTCAGTGTCCCCGCGGTCGGGTGTAGGAGAGGGGACTGAGGGTGAGTGTCCCCCAGGGTCGGGAATATGAGACGGGGCTGAGGGTGGGAGTTCCCGGGGGTCGGGGTGAGAGAGGGGGCTGAGGATCAGTGTCCCCGGGGGTCGGGTGTAGGAGAGTGTGCTGAGGGTGGGTGTTCCCTGGGGTCGGGAGAAGGAGAGGGGGCTGAGGGTCAATGTCCCCGGGGTCGTGGGTGAGAGATGGGGCTAAGGGTCAGTGTCCCCGGGGTCGGAGGTAGGAGAGGGGGCTGAGGGTCAATGTCCCCGGGGGTCGGGGGTAGGAGAGGGGGCTGAGGTTTAGTGTCCCCGGGGTCGGGGGTAGGAGAGGGGGCTGAGGGTCATTGTCCCTGGGGGTAGGAGAGGGGGCTGAGGGTGAGTGTCCCCGGAGTCGGGGGTAGGAGAGGGGGCTGAGGGTCAATGTCCCCGGGGTCGGGGGTAGGAGAGAGGGCTGAGGGTCAGTGTCCCCGGGGGTCGGGGGCAGGAGAGGGGGCTGAGGGTCAGTGTCCCCGGGGTTCTGGGGTAGGAGCGGGTCTGAGGGTGAGTGGCCCCGGGGGTCGGGGTTAGGAGAGGGGGCTGAGTGTGAGTGTACCCCGGGGGTCGGGGGTAGGAGTGGCGGCTGAGGGTGGGTGTCCCAATGGGGGTCGGAGGTGGGAGAGGGGGCTGAGGGTCAGTGTCCCCGGGGGTGGAGAGTCGGCTGAGGGTCAGTGCCCCCAGGCATCGGTGGTAGGTGAAGGGCCTGAGGGTTGGGTGTAGGAGAGCGGGCTGAAGGTGGGTGTCCCCCGGGGCCTGGGGTATGAGAGGGAGCTGAGGCTGGGTGTCCCCGGGGGTCGCGGGTAGGAGAGTGGGCTGAGGGTCAATGTCCCCAGGGGTAGGGGGTAGGAGAGTGGGCTGAGGGTCAGTGTCCCCGGTGGTCACGGGTAGGAGAGTGGGCTGAGGGTCCGTGTCCCCGGGGGTCGGGGATAGTCGAGGGGGCTGAGGGTCAGTGTCCCCGGGGCTCGGTGGTAGTCGAGGGTGTTGAGGGTGGGTTTACCCGGGGTTTGGGATGTGAGAGAGGGGGTTGAGGGTGGGTATCCCCCGGGGGTCGGGGGTAGGAGTGGGGGCTGAGGGTGGGTGTCCCCCGGGGTTCGGGGGTATGAGAGGGGGCTGAGGGTCAGTGTCTCTCGGGGGTGAGAGAGGGGGCTGAGGGTGGGTGTCGCCCGGGTTTCGGTGGTATGAGAGGGGGCTGTGGGTCAGTGTCCCCGGGGGTAGGAGAGGGTGCTGAGGGTCAGTGTCCCACGGGTGTCGGTGTTTGGAAAGGGGGCAGAGAGTCAGTGTCCCTGGGGGTAGGAGAGGGGGCTGAGGGTGGAGTGTCCCCGGGGGTCAGGGATGAGCGAGGGGGCTGAGGGTGAGTGTCCCCCGTGGGGTCGGGTGTGTGAGAGGGGGCTGAGGATCAGTCCCCCAGGGGGTCGGGGGTAGGAGAGGGGGCTGAGGGTCATTGTCCCTGGGGGTAGGAGAGGGGGCTGAGGGTGAGTGTCCCCGGGGTCGGCGGTAGGTGAGGGGGCTGAGGGTCATTGTCACCGGGGGTAGGATAGGGGGCTGAGGGTGAGTGGACCCGGGGGTCCGGGACAGTAGAGGGGGCTGAGGGTGAGTGTCCCCGAGCGTCGAGGGTGAGAGAGGGGGCTGAGGGTGAGTGTCCCCGGGGTCGGGGTTAGGAGAGGGGCCTGAGGGTCAGTGTCCCCCGGAGTTCGGGCTTAGGAGAGGGGGCTGAGGGTGAGTGACCCGGGGGTCGTGGGTAGGAGAGGTGGTTGAGGGTCAGTGTCCCCTGGGGTCGGGAGTAGTAGAGGGGGCTGAGGGTGGGTGTCCCCTGGGGTTGGGAGTAGGAGAGGGGGCTGAGGGTCAGTGTCCCCTGGGGACGGGGGTAGGAGAGGGGGCTGAGTGTCAGTGTCCCCGGGGTCGGGGGTAGGAGAGGGGGCTGAGGGTCAATGTCCCCTGGGTCGTGGGTTAGAGAGGGGGCTGAGGGTCAGTGTCCCCGGGGTCAGAGGTAGGAGAGGGGGCTGAGGGTCAATGTCCCCGGGGATCGGGGGTAGGAGAGGGGGCTGAGGGTGTGTGTCCCCGGGGTCGGGGGTCGGAGAGGGGGCTGAGGGTCAGTGTCCCCCGGGGGTCGGTGTTAGGAGAAGGGGCAGAGAGTCAGTGTCCCCGGGGGTGGAGAGTGGGCTGAGGGTCAGTGTCCCCCAGGCATCGATGGTAGGTGAGGGGCCTGAGGGTCGGGTGTAGGAGAGCGGGCTGAGGGTGGGTGACCCCGGGGGTCGGGGGTATGAGAGGGAGCTGAGGGTGGGTGTCCCCGGGGTTCGCGGGTAGGAGAGGGGGCTGAGGGTCAGTGTCCCCAGGGGTAGGGTGTAGGATAGGGGGCTGAGGGTCAATGTCCCCGGGGTCGGGGGCAGGAGAGGGGGCTGAGGGTCAATGTCCCCGGGGTCGTGGGTTAGAGAGGGGGCTGAGGGTCAGTGTTCCCGGGATCGGAGGTAGGAGAGGAGGCTGAGGGTCAATGTCCCCGGGGGTCGGGGGTAGGAGAGGGGGCTGAGGGTGAGTGTCCCCGGGGTCGGGGGTAGGAGAGGGGGCTGAGTGTGAGTGTCCCCCGGGGGTCGGGGGTAGGAAAGTGGGCTGAGGGTGGGTGTTCCCGGGGGTGAGAGAGGGGGCTGAGGGTCAGTGTCCCCGAGGGATGGGGGTGAGAGAGTGGGCTGAGGGTGAGTGTCCCCCAGGGGGTCGGGGGTAGGAGAGGGGGCTGAGAGTGGGTGTCCACCGTCGGTCGGGGGTAGGAGAGGTGGCTGAGGGTCATTGTCCCCGGGGGTAGGAGAGGGGGCTGAGGGTGAGTGTCCCCCGGGTTTCGGGGATATGAGAGGGGGCTATGCGTCAGTGTCCCCGGGGGTAGGAGAGGGGGCTGAGGGTGAGTGTCCCCCGTGGGGTCGGGGGTGTGAGAGGGGGCTGAGGGTCAGTGCCCCAGGGGGTCTGGGCTAGGAGAGGGGGCTGAGGGTCATTGTCCCCGGGGGTGGGAGAGGGGGCTGAGGGTGAGTGTCACCGGGGTCGGGGGTAGGAGAGGGGGCTGAGGGTCATTGTCCCCGGGGGTAGGAGAGGGGGCTGAGGGTGAGTGGACCCGGGGGTCTGGGATAGGTGAGGGGGCTGAGGGTGAGTGTCCCCGGAGGTCGGGGGTGAGAGAGGGGGCTGAGGGTGAGTGTCCCCGGGGTCGGGGTAGGAGAGAGGGCTGAGGGTCAGTGTCCCCCGGGGTTCGGGCGTAGGAGAGGGGGCTGAGGGTTCGGGTTAGGGTTAGGGTTAGGGTTAGGGTTAGGGTTAGGGTTAGGGTTAGGGTTAGGGTTAGGGTTAGGGTTAGGGTTAGGGGTCGTGGGTCGGAGAGGGTGCTGAGGGTCAGTGTCCCCTGGGGTCGGGGGTCGGAGTGGGGGCTGAGGGTCACTTTCCCCTGGGGACGGGGGTAGGAGAGGGGGCTGAGGGTCAGTGTCCCCGGTGATGTGGGTAGGAGAGGGGGCTGAGGGTCAGTGTCACCGGGTCGGGGGTGAGAGAGGGTGCTGAGGGTCAATGTCCCCGGGGTCTGGGGTGAGAGATGGGGCTGAGGATCAGTGTCCCCGCGGTCGGGGGTAGGAGAGGGGGCTTAGGGTGAGTGTCCCCCAGGGTCGGGGATATGAGAGGGGGCTGAGGCTGGGAGTCCCCGGGGGTCGGGGTGAGAGAGGGGGCTGAGGATCAGTGTCCCCGGGGGACGGGTGTAGGAGAGTGGGCTGAGGGTGGGTGTCCCCTGGGGTCGGGAGTAGGAGAGGGGGCTGAGGTTCAGTGTCCCCTGGGGACTGGGGTAGGAGAGGGGGCTGAGTGTCAGTGTGCCTGGGGGTCGGGTGTAGGAGAGGGGGCTGAGGGTCAATGTCCCCGGGATCTGGGGTGAGAGAGGGGGCTGAGGGTGAGTGTCCCCCGGTGGCTGAGGGTCAGTGTCCCCGGCGGTCGGGGATAGGAGAGGGGGCTGAGGGTGAGTGTCCCCGGGGTCGGGGGTAGGAGAGAGGGCTGAGGGTCAGTGTCCCCGGGGGTCGGGGGCAGGGGAGGGAGCTGAGGGTTAGTTTCCCCGGCGTTCTGGGGTAGGATAGGGGGCTGAGGGTGAGTGGCCCCGGGGTTCGGGGTTAGGAGAGGGGGCTGAGTGTCAGTGTACCCCGGGGGTCGGGGGTAGGAGTGGGGACTGAGGGTGGGTGTCCCCATGGGGGTCGGAGGTGGGAGAGGGAGATGAGGGTCAGTATCCCCGGGGGTGGAGAGTGGGCTGAGGGTCAGTGTCCCCCAGGCATCGATGGTAGGTGAGGGGCCTGAGGGTCGGGTGTAGGAGAGCGGGCTGAGGGTGGGTGTCCCCCGGGGGTCGGGCGTATGAGAGGGAGCTGAGGGTGGGTGTCCCTGGGGGTCGCGGATAGGAGAGGGGGCTGAGGGTCAGTGTCTCCAGGGGTAGGGGGTAGGATAGGGGGCTGAGGGTCAGTGTCACCGGGGGTAGGATAGGGGGCTGAGGGTGAGTGGACCCGGGGGTCGGGGGTAGGAGTGGCGGCTGAGGGTGGGTGTCCCAATGGGGGTCGGAGGTGGGAGAGGGGGCTGAGGGTAAGTGTCCCCGGGGGTGGAGAGTCGGCTGAGGGTCAGTGCCCCCAGGCATCGGTGGTAGGTGAAGGGCCTGAGGGTTGGGTGTAGGAGAGCGGGCTGAAGGTGGGTGTCCCCCGGGGCCTGGGGTATGAGAGGGAGCTGAGGCTGGGTGTCCCCGGGGGTCGCGGGTAGGAGAGTGGGCTGAGGGTCAATGTCCCCAGGGGTAGGGGGTAGGAGAGTGGGCTGAGGGTCAGTGTCCCCGGTGGTCACGGGTAGGAGAGTGGGCTGAGGGTCCGTGTCCCCGGGGGTCGGGGATAGTCGAGGGGGCTGAGGGTCAGTGTCCCCGGGGCTCGGTGGTAGTCGAGGGTGTTGAGGGTGGGTTTACCCGGGGTTTGGGATGTGAGAGAGGGGGTTGAGGGTGGGTATCCCCCGGGGGTCGGGGGTAGGAGTGGGGGCTGAGGGTGGGTGTCCCCCGGGGTTCGGGGGTATGAGAGGGGGCTGAGGGTCAGTGTCTCTCGGGGGTGAGAGAGGGGGCTGAGGGTGGGTGTCGCCCGGGTTTCGGTGGTATGAGAGGGGGCTGTGGGTCAGTGTCCCCGGGGGTAGGAGAGGGTGCTGAGGGTCAGTGTCCCACGGGTGTCGGTGTTTGGAAAGGGGGCAGAGAGTCAGTGTCCCTGGGGGTAGGAGAGGGGGCTGAGGGTGGAGTGTCCCCGGGGGTCAGGGATGAGCGAGGGGGCTGAGGGTGAGTGTCCCCCGTGGGGTCGGGTGTGTGAGAGGGGGCTGAGGATCAGTCCCCCAGGGGGTCGGGGGTAGGAGAGGGGGCTGAGGGTCATTGTCCCTGGGGGTAGGAGAGGGGGCTGAGGGTGAGTGTCCCCGGGGTCGGCGGTAGGTGAGGGGGCTGAGGGTCATTGTCACCGGGGGTAGGATAGGGGGCTGAGGGTGAGTGGACCCGGGGGTCCGGGACAGTAGAGGGGGCTGAGGGTGAGTGTCCCCGAGCGTCGAGGGTGAGAGAGGGGGCTGAGGGTGAGTGTCCCCGGGGTCGGGGTTAGGAGAGGGGCCTGAGGGTCAGTGTCCCCCGGAGTTCGGGCTTAGGAGAGGGGGCTGAGGGTGAGTGACCCGGGGGTCGTGGGTAGGAGAGGTGGTTGAGGGTCAGTGTCCCCTGGGGTCGGGAGTAGTAGAGGGGGCTGAGGGTGGGTGTCCCCTGGGGTTGGGAGTAGGAGAGGGGGCTGAGGGTCAGTGTCCCCTGGGGACGGGGGTAGGAGAGGGGGCTGAGTGTCAGTGTCCCCGGGGTCGGGGGTAGGAGAGGGGGCTGAGGGTCAATGTCCCCTGGGTCGTGGGTTAGAGAGGGGGCTGAGGGTCAGTGTCCCCGGGGTCAGAGGTAGGAGAGGGGGCTGAGGGTCAATGTCCCCGGGGATCGGGGGTAGGAGAGGGGGCTGAGGGTGTGTGTCCCCGGGGTCGGGGGTCGGAGAGGGGGCTGAGGGTCAGTGTCCCCCGGGGGTCGGTGTTAGGAGAAGGGGCAGAGAGTCAGTGTCCCCGGGGGTGGAGAGTGGGCTGAGGGTCAGTGTCCCCCAGGCATCGATGGTAGGTGAGGGGCCTGAGGGTCGGGTGTAGGAGAGCGGGCTGAGGGTGGGTGACCCCGGGGGTCGGGGGTATGAGAGGGAGCTGAGGGTGGGTGTCCCCGGGGTTCGCGGGTAGGAGAGGGGGCTGAGGGTCAGTGTCCCCAGGGGTAGGGTGTAGGATAGGGGGCTGAGGGTCAATGTCCCCGGGGTCGGGGGCAGGAGAGGGGGCTGAGGGTCAATGTCCCCGGGGTCGTGGGTTAGAGAGGGGGCTGAGGGTCAGTGTTCCCGGGATCGGAGGTAGGAGAGGAGGCTGAGGGTCAATGTCCCCGGGGGTCGGGGGTAGGAGAGGGGGCTGAGGGTGAGTGTCCCCGGGGTCGGGGGTAGGAGAGGGGGCTGAGTGTGAGTGTCCCCCGGGGGTCGGGGGTAGGAAAGTGGGCTGAGGGTGGGTGTTCCCGGGGGTGAGAGAGGGGGCTGAGGGTCAGTGTCCCCGAGGGATGGGGGTGAGAGAGTGGGCTGAGGGTGAGTGTCCCCCAGGGGGTCGGGGGTAGGAGAGGGGGCTGAGAGTGGGTGTCCACCGTCGGTCGGGGGTAGGAGAGGTGGCTGAGGGTCATTGTCCCCGGGGGTAGGAGAGGGGGCTGAGGGTGAGTGTCCCCCGGGTTTCGGGGATATGAGAGGGGGCTATGCGTCAGTGTCCCCGGGGGTAGGAGAGGGGGCTGAGGGTGAGTGTCCCCCGTGGGGTCGGGGGTGTGAGAGGGGGCTGAGGGTCAGTGCCCCAGGGGGTCTGGGCTAGGAGAGGGGGCTGAGGGTCATTGTCCCCGGGGGTGGGAGAGGGGGCTGAGGGTGAGTGTCACCGGGGTCGGGGGTAGGAGAGGGGGCTGAGGGTCATTGTCCCCGGGGGTAGGAGAGGGGGCTGAGGGTGAGTGGACCCGGGGGTCTGGGATAGGTGAGGGGGCTGAGGGTGAGTGTCCCCGGAGGTCGGGGGTGAGAGAGGGGGCTGAGGGTGAGTGTCCCCGGGGTCGGGGTAGGAGAGAGGGCTGAGGGTCAGTGTCCCCCGGGGTTCGGGCGTAGGAGAGGGGGCTGAGGGTTCGGGTTAGGGTTAGGGTTAGGGTTAGGGTTAGGGTTAGGGTTAGGGTTAGGGTTAGGGTTAGGGGTCGTGGGTCGGAGAGGGTGCTGAGGGTCAGTGTCCCCTGGGGTCGGGGGTCGGAGAGGGGGCTGAGGGTCACTTTCCCCTGGGGACGGGGGTAGGAGAGGGGGCTGAGGGTCAGTGTCCCCGGTGATGTGGGTAGGAGAGGGGGCTGAGGGTCAGTGTCACCGGGTCGGGGGTGAGAGAGGGTGCTGAGGGTCAATGTCCCCGGGGTCTGGGGTGAGAGATGGGGCTGAGGATCAGTGTCCCCGCGGTCGGGGGTAGGAGAGGGGGCTTAGGGTGAGTGTCCCCCAGGGTCGGGGATATGAGAGGGGGCTGAGGCTGGGAGTCCCCGGGGGTCGGGGTGAGAGAGGGGGCTGAGGATCAGTGTCCCCGGGGGACGGGTGTAGGAGAGTGGGCTGAGGGTGGGTGTCCCCTGGGGTCGGGAGTAGGAGAGGGGGCTGAGGTTCAGTGTCCCCTGGGGACTGGGGTAGGAGAGGGGGCTGAGTGTCAGTGTGCCTGGGGGTCGGGTGTAGGAGAGGGGGCTGAGGGTCAATGTCCCCGGGATCTGGGGTGAGAGAGGGGGCTGAGGGTGAGTGTCCCCCGGTGGCTGAGGGTCAGTGTCCCCGGCGGTCGGGGATAGGAGAGGGGGCTGAGGGTGAGTGTCCCCGGGGTCGGGGGTAGGAGAGAGGGCTGAGGGTCAGTGTCCCCGGGGGTCGGGGGCAGGGGAGGGAGCTGAGGGTTAGTTTCCCCGGCGTTCTGGGGTAGGAGAGGGGGCTGAGGGTGAGTGGCCCCGGGGTTCGGGGTTAGGAGAGGGGGCTGAGTGTCAGTGTACCCCGGGGGTCGGGGGTAGGAGTGGGGACTGAGGGTGGGTGTCCCCATGGGGGTCGGAGGTGGGAGAGGGAGATGAGGGTCAGTATCCCCGGGGGTGGAGAGTGGGCTGAGGGTCAGTGTCCCCCAGGCATCGATGGTAGGTGAGGGGCCTGAGGGTCGGGTGTAGGAGAGCGGGCTGAGGGTGGGTGTCCCCCGGGGGTCGGGCGTATGAGAGGGAGCTGAGGGTGGGTGTCCCTGGGGGTCGCGGATAGGAGAGGGGGCTGAGGGTCAGTGTCTCCAGGGGTAGGGGGTAGGATAGGGGGCTGAGGGTCAGTGTCCCCGGGGGTCAGGGGTAGGACAGGGGGCTGAGGGTCCGTGTCCCCGGGGGTCGGGGTAGTCGAGCGGGCTGAGGGTCAGTGTCCCCGGGGCTCGGTGTTAATCGAGGGTGCTGAGGGTGGGTTTCCCCAGGGTTTGGGATGTGAGAGAGGGGGTTGAGGGTGGGTGTCCCCCTAGGGTCGGGGGTAGGAGAGGGGGCTGAGAGTGGGTGTCGCCCGGGTTTCGGGGGTATGAGTGGGGGCTGTGGGTCAGTGTCCCCGGGGGTAGGAGAGGGGGCTGAGGGTCAGTGTCCCACGGGTGTCGGTGTTAGGAAAGGGGGCAGAGAGTCAGTGTCCCCGGGGGTAGGAGAGGGGGCTGAGGGTGGAGTGTCCCCGGGGGTCAGGGATGAGAGAGGGGGCTGAGGGTGAGTGTCCCCCGTGGGGTCGGGGGTGTGAGAGGGGGCTGAGGGTCAGTCCCCCAGGGCGTCGGGGGTAGGAGTGGGGGCTGAGGGTCATTGTCCCTGGAGGTAGGAGAGGGGGCTGAGGATGAGTGTCCCCGGGGTCGGGGGTAGGAGATGGAGCTGAGGGTCATTGTCCCCAGGGGTAGGAGAGGGGGCTGAGGTTGAGTGGACCCGGGGGTCTTGGATAGGAGAGGGGGCTGAGGGTGAGTGTCCCCGGGGGTCGGGGGTGAGAGAGGGGGCTGAGGGTGAGTGTCCCCGGGGTCGGGTGTAGGAGAGGTGGCTGAGGGTCAGTGTCCCCCGGGGTTCGGGCGTAGGAGAGGGGGCTGAGGGTGAGTGACCCGGGGGTCGTGGGTAGGAGAGGGGGCTGAGGGTCAGTGTCCCCTGGTGTCGGGGGTCGGAGAGGGGGCTGAGGGTCACTTTCCCCTGGGGACGGGGGTAGGAGAGGGGGCTGAGGGTCAGTGTCCCCGGTGACGGGGGTAGGAGAGGGGGCTGAGGGTCAGTGTCACCGGGTCGGGGGTGTGAGAGGGGGCTGGGGGTGAGTGTCCCCCAGGGTCGGGGATATGAGACGGGGCTGAGGGTGGGAGTCCCCGGGGGTCGGGGTGAGTGAGGGGGCTGAGGATCAGTGTCCCCGGGGGTCGGGTGTAGGAGAGTGGGCTGAGGGTGGGTGTCCCTTGGCGTCGGGAGTAGGAGAGTGGGCTGAGGGTCAGTGTCCCCGGGGTCGGGGTTAGTGAGGGGGCAGAGAGTCAATGTCCCCGGGGTCTGGGGTGAGAGATGGGGCTGAGGGTCAGTGTCCCCGGGGTCGGAGGTAGGAGAGGGGGCTGAGGGTCAATATCCCCGGGCGTCGGGGGTAGTAGATGGGGCTGAGGGTTAGTTTCCCCGGGGTCGGGGGTAGGATAGGGGGCTGAGTGTGAGTGTCCCCCGGGTGTCGGGGGTAGGAAAGGGTGCTGAGGGTGGGTGTCCCCGGGGGTCGCTGGTGAGATAGTGGGCTGAGGGTCAGTGTCACAGGGGGGTGGGGGTGAGAGAGTGGGCTGAGGGTGAGTGTCCCCCAGGGTGTCGGGTGTAGGAGAGGGGGCTGACGGTGGGTGTCCCCGGGGGTCGGGGGTAGGAGAGGGGGCTGAGGGTCAGTGAACCCCGAGAGTCGGTGGTAGGAGAGGGGGTGAGGGTCAGTGTCTCTCGGGGGTGAGAGAGGGGCCTGAGGGTGGGTGTCGCCTGGGTTTCGGGGGTATGAGAGGGGGCTGTGGGTCAGTGTCCCCGGGGGTAGGAGAGGGGGCTGAGGGTGGAGTGTCCCCGGGGGTCGGGGATGAGAGAGGGGGCTGAGGGTGAGTGTCCCCCGTGGGATCGGGGGTGTGAGAGGGGGCTGAGGGTCAGTCCCCCAGTGGGTCGGGGGTAGGAGAGGGGGTTGAGGGTCATTGTCCCTGGGGGTAGGAGAGGGGGCTGAGGGTGAGTGTCGCCGGGGTCGGAGGTAGGAGAGGGGGCTGAGGGTCATTATCCCACAGGGGTAGGAGAGGGGGCTGATGGTGAGTGGACCCGGGGTTCTGGGATAGGAGAGGGGGCTGAGGGTGAGTGTCCCCGGGGGTCGGGGGTGAGAGAGGGGACTGAGGGTGAGTGTCCCCGGGGTCGGGTGTAGGAGAGGTGGCTGAGTGTCAGTGTCCCCCGGGATTCGGGCGTAGGAGAGTGGGCTGAGGGTGAGTGACCCGGGTGTCGTGGGTAGGAGAGGGGGCTGAGGGTCAGTGTCCCCTGGGGTCGGGGGTCGCAGAGGGGGCTGAGGGTCACTTTTCGGGGACGGGGGTAGGAGAGGGGGCTGAGGGTCAGTGCCCCCGGTGACGGGGGTAGCAGAGGGTGCTGAGGGTCAGTGTCACAGGGTCGGGGGTGAGAGAGGGGGCTGAGGGTCAGTGTCCCCGGGGTCGGAGGTAGGAGAGGGGGCTGAGGGTCAGTGTCCCCGCGGTCGGGGGTAGGAGAGGGGGCTGAGGGTGAGTGTCCCCCAGGGTCGGGGATATGAGATGGGGCTGAGGGTGGGAGTCCCCGGTGATCGGGGTGAGAGAGGGGGCTGAGGATCAGTGTCCCCGGGGGTCGGGTGTAGGAGAGTGGGCTGAGGGTGGGTGTCCCCTGGGGTCGGGAGTAGGAGAGGGGGCTGAGGGTCAGTGTCCCCGGGGTCGGGGGTAGTGAGGGGGCTGAGGGTCAATGTCCCCGGGGTCGTGGGTGAGAGATGGGGCTGAGGGTCAGTGTCCCCGGTGTCGGAGGTAGGAGAGGGGGCTGAGGGTTAATGTCCCCGGGGGTCGGGGGTAGGAGAGGGGGCTGAGGGTTAGTGTCCCCGGGGTCGGGGGTAGGAGAGGGTGCTGAGTGTGAGTGTCCCCCGGGTGTCGGGGGTAGGAAAGGGGGCTGAGATTGGGTGTCCCCGGGTGTCGGTGGTGAGATAGGGGGCTGAGGGTCAGTGTCACAGGGGGTTGGGGGTGACAGAGTGGGCTGAGGGTGAGTGTCCCCCAGGGGGTCGGGTGCAGGAGAGGGGGCTGACGGTTGGTGTCCCCGGGGGTCGGGGTTTAGAGAGGGGGCTGAGGGTCAGTGACCCCCGAGAGTCGGTGGTAGGAGAGGGGGTTGAGGCTCAGTGTCCCCTGGGTACGGGGGTAGGAGAGGGGGCTGAGGGTCAGTATCCCTGGGGGACGGGTGTAGGAGAGGGGGCTGAGTGTCAATGTCCCCGAGGTCTGGGGTGAGAGAGGGGGCTGAGGGTCATTGTCCCAGGGTTCGGTCATAGGAGAGGGGGCTGAGGGTGAGTGTCTCCCGGTGGCTGAGGGTCAATGTCCCCGGCGGTCGGGGATAGGAGAGGGAGCTGAGGGTGAGTGTCCCCGGGGTAGGGGGTAGGAGAGAGGGCTGAGGGTCAGTGTACCCCGGGGCTCGGTGTTAGGAGAAGGGGCAGAGAGTCAGTGTCCCCGGGGGTGGAGAGTGGGCTGAGGGTCAGTGTCCCCCAGGCATCGATGGTAGGTGAGCGGCCTGAAGGTCGGGTGTAGGAGAGGGGGCTGAGGGTGAGTGGCCCTGGGGGTCGGGGTTAGGAGAGGGGGCTGAGTGTCAGTGTACCTCGGGGGTCGGGGGTAGGAGTGGGAGCTGAGGGTGGGTGTCCCCATGGGGATCGGAGGTGGGAGTTGGGGCTGAGGGTGAGTGTCCCCGGGGTCGGGGGTAGGAGAGGGGGCTAAGGGTCAGTGTCCCCCGGGGGTCGGTGTTAGGAGAAGGGGCAGAGAGTCAGTGTCCCCAGGGGTGGAGAGTGGGCTGAGGGTCAGTGTCCCCCAGGCATCGATGGTAGGTGAGGGGCCTGAGGGTCGGGTGAAGGAGAGCGGGCTGAGGGTGGGTGTTCCCCGGGGGTCGGGGGTATCAGAGGGAGCTGAGGGTGTGTGTCCCCGGGGGTCGCGGGTAGGAGAGGGGGCTGAGGGTCAGTGTCCCCAGGGGTAGGGGGCAGGATAGGGGGCTGAGGGTCAGTGTCCCCGGGGGTCAGGGGTAGGACAGGGGGCTGAGTTTCCATGTCCCCGGGGGTCGGGGTAGTCGAGGGGGCTCCGGGTCAGTGTCCCCTGGGCTCGGTGGTAATCGAGGGTGCTGAGGGTGGGTTTCCCCGGGGTTTGGGATGTGAGAGAGGGGGTTGAGGGTGGGTGTCACCCTAGGGTCGGAGGTAGGAGAGGGGGCTGAGAGTGGGAGTCCCCCGGGGTTCGTGGGTATGAGAGGGGGCTGAGGGTCAGTGTCTCTCGGGGGTGAGAGAGGGGCCTGAGGGTGGGTGTCGCCCGGGTTTCGGGGGTATGAGAGGGGGCTGTGGGTCAGTGTCCCGGGGGTAGGAGAGGGGGCTGAGGGTCAGTGTCCCACGGGTCGGGGGTGAGAGAGGGGGCTGAGGGTGAGTGTCCCCAGGGTCGGGTGTAGGAGAGGTGGCTGAGGGTCAGTGTCCCCCGGTGTTCGGGCGTAGGAGAGGGGGCTGAGGGTGAGTGACCCGGGGGTCGTGGGTAGGAGAGGGGGCTGAGGGTCAGTGTCCCCTGGGGTCGGGGGTCGGAGAGGGGGCTGAGGGTCACTTTCCCCTGGGGACGGGGGTAGGAGAGGGGGCTGAGGGTCAGTGTCCCCGGTGACGGGGGTAGGAGAGGGGCCTGAGGGTCAGTGTCACCGGGTCGGGGGTGAGAGAGAGGGCTGAGGGTCAGTGTCCCTGGGGTCGGAGGTAGGAGAGGGGGCTGAGGGTCAGTGTCCCCGCGGTCGGGGGTAGGAGTAGGAGAGTGGGCTGAGGGTGAGTGTCCCCCAAGGTCGGGGATATGAGACGGGGCTGAGGGTGGGAGTCCCCGGGGGTCGGGGTGAGAGAGGGGGCTGAGGATCAGTGTCCCCGGGGTTCGGGTGTAGGAGAGTGGGCTGAGGGTGGGTGTCCCCTGGGGTCGGGAGTAGAAGAGGGGGCTGAGGGTCAGTGTCCCCGGGGTCGGGGGTAGTGAGGGGGCAGAGGGTCAATGTCCCCGGGGTCGTGGGTGAGAGATGGGTCTGAGGGTCAGTGTCCCCGGGGTCGGAGGTAGGAGAGGGGGCTGAGGGTCAATGTCCCCAGGGGTCGGGGGTAGGAGAGCGGGCTGAGAGTTAGTGTCCCCGGGGTCGGGGGTAGGAGAGGGGGCTGAGTGTGAGTGTCCCCCGGGTGTCGGGGGTAGGAAAGGGGGCTGAGGGTGGGTGTCCCCGGGGGTCGGTGGTGAGATAGGGGGCTGAGGGTCAGTGTCACAGGGGGTTGGGGGTGAGAGAGTGGGCTGAGGGTGAGTGTCCCCCAGGGAGTCGGGTGTAGGAGAGGGGGCTGACAGTGGGTGTCCCCGGGGGTCGGGGGTAGGAGAGGGCCTGAGGGTCAGTGAACCCCGAGAGTCGGTGGTAGGAGAGGGGGTTGAGGCTCAGTGACCCCTGGGGACTGGGGTAGGAGAGGGGGCTGAGGGTCAGTGTCCCTGGGGGTCGGGTGTAGGAGAGGGGGCTGAGGGTCAATGTCCCCGGGGTCTGGGGTGAGAGAGGGGGCTGAGGGTCAGTGTCCCAGGGGTCGGCGGTAGGAGAGGGGGCTGAGGGTGAGTGTCCCCCGGTGGCTGAGGGTCAGTGTCCCCGGCGGTCGGGGATAGGAGAGGGGGCTGAGGGTGAGTGTCCCCGGGGTAGGGGGTAGGAGAGAGGGCTGAGGGTCAGTGTCCCCCGGGATTCGTGGGTATGAGAGGGGGCTGAGGGTCAGTGTCTCACGGGGGTGAGAGAGGGGCCTGAGGGTGGGTGTCGCCCGGGTTTCGGAGGTAGGAGAGGGGGCTGAGGGTCAGTGTCCCCGGGGGTCGGGGGTAGGAGTGGGGGCTGAGGGTGGATGTCCCCATGGGGATCGGAGGTGGGAGATGGGGCTGAGGGTCAGTGTCCCCGGGGGTGGAGAGTGGGCTGAAGGTCAGTGTCCCCCAGTCATCGGTGGTCGGTGAAGGGCCTGAGGGTCGGGTGTAATAGAGCGGGCTGAGGGTGGGTGTCCCCCGGGGCCTGGGGTATGAGAGGGAGCTGAGGCTGGGTGTCCCCGGGGGTCGCGGGTAGGAGAGGGGGCTGAGGGTCAGTGTCCCCAGGGGTAGGGGGTAGGAGAGGGGGCTGAGGGTCAGTGTCCCCGGGTCTCGGTGATAGTCGAGGGTGTTGAGGGTGGGTTTTCCCGGGGTTTGGGATGTGAGAGAGGGGGTTGAGTGTGGGTGTCCCCGGGAGTCAGGGGTAGGAGAGGGGGCTGAGGGTGGGCATCCCCCGGGGTTCGGGGGTATGAGAGGGGGCTGAGGGTCAGTGTCTCTCGGGGGTGAGAGAGGGGGCTGAGGGTGGGTGTCGCCCGGGTTTCGGGGGTATGAGAGGGGGCTGTGGGTCAGTGTCCCCGGGGGTAGGAGAGGGTGCTGAGGGTCAGTGTCCCACGGGTGTCGGTGTAAGGAAAGGGGGCAGAGAGTCAGTGTCCACGGGGGTAGGAGAGGGGGCTGAGGGTGGAGTGTCCCCGGGCGTCAGGGATGAGAGAGGGGGCTGAGCGTGAGTGTCCCCCGTGGGGTCGGGTGTGTGAGAGGGGGCTGAGGGTCAGTGTCCCCTGGGGACGGGGGTAGGAGAGGGGGCTGAGGGTCAATGTCCCCTGGGTTGTGGGTTAGAGAGGGGGCTGAGGGTCAGTGTCCCCGGGGTCGGAGGTAGGAGAGGGGGATGAGGGTCAATGTCCCCGGGGATCGGGGGTAGGAGAGGGGGCTGAGGGTGAGTGTCCCCGGGGTCGGGGGTATGAGAGGGGGCTGAGGGTCAGTGTCCCCCGGGGGTCGGTGTTAGGAGAAGGGGCAGAGAGTCAGTGTCCCCGGGGGTGGAGAGTGGGCTGAGGGTCAGTGTCCCCCAGGCATCGATTGTAGGTGAGGGGCCTGAGGGTCGGGTGTAGGAGAGCGGGCTGAGGGTGGGTGTCCCCCGGGGGTCGGGGGTATGAGAGGGAGCTGAGGGTGGGTGTCCCCGGGTGTCGCGGGTAGGAGAGCGGGCTGAGGGTCAGTGTCCCCAGGGGTAGGGGGTAGGATAGGGGGCTGAGGGTCAGTGTCCCCGGGGGTCAGGGGTAGGACAGGGCGCTGAGGGTCCGTGTCCCCGGGGGTCGGGGTAGTCGAGGGGGCTGAGGGTCAGTGTCCCACGGGTGTCGGTGTTAGGAAAGGGGGCAGAGAGTCAGTGTCCCCGGGGGTAGGAGAGGGGGCTGAGGGTGGAGTGTCCCCGGGAGTCGGGGATGAGAGAGGGGGCTGAGGGTGAGTGTCCCCCGTGGGGTCGGGGGTGTGAGAGGGGGCTGAGGGTCAGTCCCCCAGGGGGTCGGGGGTAGGACAGGGGGCTGAGGGTCATTGTCCCAGGGGGTAGGAGAGGGGGCTGAGGGTGAGTGGATCCGGGGGTCTGGGATAGGAGAGGGGGCTGAGGGTGAGTGTCCCCGGGGGTCGCGGGTGAGAGAGGGGGCTGAGGGTGGCTGTCCCCGGGGGTCGGTGGTTAGATAGGGGGCTGACGGACAGTGTCCCGCGGGGTTCGTGGGTATGAGAGGGGGCTGATGGTCAGTGTCTCTCGGGGGTGAGAGAAGGGCCGGAGGGTGGGTGTCGCCCGGGTTTCGGGGGTATGAGAGGGGGCTGTGGGTCAGTGTCCCCGGGGGTAGGAGAGGTGGCTGAGGGTCAGTGTCCAACGGGTGTCGGTGTTAGGAAAGGGGGCAGAGAGTCAGTGTCCCCGGGGGTAGGAGAGGGGGCTGAGGGTGGAGTGTCCCCGGGGGTCGGGGATGAGAGAGGGGGCTGAGGGTGAGTGTCCTCCGTGGGGTCGGGGGTGTGAGAGGGGGCTGAGGGTCAGTCCCCCAGGTGGTCGGGGGTAGGAGAGGGGGCTGAGGGTCATTGTCCCTGGGGGTAGGAGAGGGGGCTGAGGGTGAGTGTCCCCGTGGTCGGGGGTAGGAGAGGGGGCTGAGGGTCATTGTCCCCAGGGGTAGGAGAGGGGGCTGAGGGTGAGTGGACCCGGGTGTCTGGGATAGGAGAGGGGGCTGAGGGTGAGTGTCCCCGGGGGTCGGGGGTGAGAGAGGGGGCTGAGGGTGAGTTTCCCCGGGGTCGGGTGTAGGAGAGGTGGCTGAGGGTCAGTGTCCCCCGGGGTTCGGGCGTAGGAGAGGGGACTGAGGGTGAGTGACCCGGGGGTCGTGGGTAGGAGAGGGGGCTCAGGGTCAGTGTCCCCTGGAGTCGGGGGTCGGAGAGGGGGTGAGGTTCACTTTCCCCTGGGGACGGGGGTAGGAGAGGGGGCTGAGAGTCAGTGTCCCCTGTGACGGGGGTAGGAGAGGGGGCTGAGGGTCAGTGTCACCGGGTCGGGGGTGAGAGAGGGGGCTGAGGGTCAGTGTCCACGAGGTCGGAGGTAGGAGAGGGGGCTGAGGGTCAGTGTCCCCGCGGTCGGGGGTAGGAGAGGGGGCTGAGGGTGAGTGTCCCCCAGGTTCGGGGATATGAGACGGGGCTGAGGGTGGGAATCCCCGGGGGTCGGGGTGAGAGAGGGGGCTGAGGATCAGTGTCCCCGGTGGTCGGGTGTAGGAGAGTGGGCTGAGGGTGGGTGTCCACTGGGGTCGGGAGGAGGAGAGGGGGCTGAGGGTCAGTGTCCCCGGGGTCGGGGGTAGTGAGCGGGCTGAAGGTCAATGTCCCCGGAGTCGTGGGTGAGAGATGGGGCTGAGGGTCAGTGTACCCGGGGTCGGAGGTAGGAGAGGGGGCTGAGGGTCAATGTCCCCGGGGGTCGGGGGTAGGAGAGGGGGCTGAGGGTTAGTGTCCCCGGGGTCGGGGGTAGGAGAGGGGGCTGAGTGTGAGTGACCCCCTGGGGACGGGGGTAGGAGAGGGGGCTGAGGGTCAGTGTCCCTGGGGATCGGGTGTAGGAGAGGGGGCTGAGGGTCAATGTCCCCGGGGTCTGTGGTGAGAGAGGGGGCTGAGGGTCAGTGTCCCAGGGATCGGCGATAGGAGAGGGGGCTGAGGGTGAGTGTCCCCCGGTGGCTGAGAGTCAGTGTCCCCGGCGGTCGGGGATAGGAGAGGGGGCTGAGGGTGAGTGTCCCCGGGGTAGGGGGTAGGAGAGAGGGCTGAGAGTCAGTGTCCCGCGGGGTTCGTGGGTATGAGAGGGGGCTGAGGGTCAGTGTCTCTCGGGGGTGAGAGAGGGGCCGGAGGGTGGGTGTCGCCCGGGTTTCGGGGGTATGAGAGGGGGCTGTGGGTCAGTGTCCCCGGGGGTAGGAGAGGTGGCTGAGGGTCAGTGTCCCACGGGTGTCGGTGTTAGGAAAGGGGGCAGAGAGTCAGTGTCCCCGGGGGTAGGAGAGGGGGCTGAGGGTGAGTGTCCCCCGTGGGGTCGGGGGTGTGAGAGGGGGCTGAGGGTCAGTCCCCCAGGTGGTCGGGGGTAGGAGAGGGGGCTGAGGGTCATTGTCCCTGGGGGTAGGAGAGGGGGCTGAGGGTGAGTGTCCCCGGGGTTGGGGGTAGGAGAGGGGGCTGAGGGTCATTGTCCCCAGGGGTAGGAGAGGGGGCTGAGGGTGAGTGGACCCGGGTGTCTGGGATAGGAGAGGGGGCTGAGGGTGAGTGTCCCCGGGGGTCGGGGGTGAGAGAGGAGGCTGAGGGTGAGTTTCCCCGGGGTCGGGTGTAGGAGAGGGGGCTGAGGGTCAGTGTCCCCCGGGGTTCGGGCGTAGGAGAGGGGACTGAGGGTGAGTGACCCGGGGGTCGTGGGTAGGAGAGGGGGCTCAGGGTCAGTGTTCCCTGGAGTCGGGGGTCGGAGAGGGGGCTGAGGTTCACTTTCCCCTGGAGACGGGGGTAGGAGAGGGGGCTGAGGGTCAGTGTCACCGGGTCGGGGGTGAGAGAGGGGGCTGAGGGTCAGTGTCCCCGAGGTCGGAGGTAGGAGAGGGGGCTGAGGGTCAGTGTCCCCGCGGTCGGGGGTAGGAGAGGGGGCTGAGGGTGAGTGTCCCCCAGGGTCGGGGATATGAGACGGGGCTGAGGGTGGGAATCCCCGGGGGTCGGGGTGAGAGAGGGGGCTGAGGATCAGTGTCCCCGGTGGTCGGGTGTAGGAGAGTGGGCTGAGGGTGGGTGTCCCCTGGGGTCGGGAGGAGGAGAGGGGGCTGAGGGTCAGTGTCCCCGGGGTCGGGGGTAGTGAGCGGGCTGAGGGTCAATGTCCCCGGAGTCGTGGGTGAGAGATGGGGCTGAGGGTCAGTGTACCCGGGGTCGGAGCTAGGAGAGGGGGCTGAGGGTCAATGTCCCCGGGGGTCGGGGGTAGGAGAGGGGGCTGAGGGTTAGTGTCCCTGGGGTCGGGGGTAGGAGAGGGGGCTGAGGGTCAGTGTCCCCCGGGGTTCGGGCGTAGGAGAGGGGACTGAGGGTGAGTGACCCGGGGGTCGTGGGTAGGAGAGGGGGCTCAGGGTCAGTGTTCCCTGGAGTCGGGGGTCGGAGAGGGGGCTGAGGTTCACTTTCCCCTGGGGACGGGGGTAGGAGAGGGGGCTGAGAGTCAGTGTACCCGGTGACGGGGGTAGGAGAGGGGGCTGAGGGTCAGTGTCACCGGGTCGGGGGTGAGAGAGGGGGCTGAGGGTCAGTGTCCCCGAGGTCGGAGGTAGGAGAGGGGGCTGAGGGTCAGTGTCCCCGCGGTCGGGGGTAGGAGAGGGGGCTGAGGGTGAGTATCCCCCAGGGTCGGGGATATGAGACGGGGCTGAGGGTGGGAATCCCCGGGGGTCGGGGTGAGAGAGGGGGCTGAGGATCAGTGTCCCCGGGGGTCGGGTGTAGGAGAGTGGGCTGAGGGTGGGTGTCCCCTGGGGTCGGGAGGAGGAGAGGGGGCTGAGGGTCAGTGTCCCCGGGGTCGGGGGTAGTGAGCGGGCTGAGGGTCAATGTCCCCGGAGTCGTGGGTGAGAGATGGGGCTGAGGGTCAGTGTACCCGGGGTCGGAGGTAGGAGAGGGGGCTGAGGGTCAATGTCCCCGGGGGTCGGGGGTAGGAGAGGGGGCTGAGGGTTAGTGTCCCTGGGGTCGGGGGTAGGAGAGGGGGCTGAGTGTGAGTGTCCCCCAGGTGTCGGGGGTAGGACACGGGGCTGAGGGTGGGTGTCCCCGGGGGTCGGTGGTGAGATAGGGGGCTGAGGGTCAGTGTCACAGTGGGTTGGGGGTGAGAGAGTGGGCTGAGGGTGAGTGTCCCCCAGAGGGTCGGGTGTAGGAGAGGGGGCTGACGGTGGGTGTCCACGGGGGTCGTGGGTAGGAGAGGGGGCTGAGGGTCAGTGACCCCCGAGAGTCGGTGGTAGGAGAGGGGGTTGAGGCTCAGTGTCCCCTGGGTACGGGGGTAGGAGAGGGGCTGAGGGTCAGTGTCCCTGGGGGTCGGGTGTAGGAGAGGGGGCTGAGGGTCAATGTCCCCGGGGTCTCGGGTGAGAGAGGGGGCTGAAGGTCAGTGTCCCAGGGGTCGGCGGTAAGAGAGGGGGCTGAGAGTGAGTGTCCCCCGGTGGCTGAGGGTCAGTGTCCCCGGCGCTCGGGGATAGGAGAGGGGGCTGAGGGTGAGTGTCCCCGGGGTAGGTGGTAGGAGAGAGGGCTGAGGGTCAGTGTCCCCGGGATCGGGGGCAGGAGAGGTGGCTGAGGGTCAGTGTCCCGGGGGTTCTGGGGTAGGAGAGGGG